>NC_079216.1:31021653-31226653 GCF_029633865.1 Lampris incognitus | reverse complement strand
TTGGAAAGATGGAGAACGTTGCAGTGCAGAAAGCATCCATTCATCTTAGAGCATGAGTCATTTCCAAAGCCACTCTTTGCTAATTATAATAGACATTGCATAGGGAAAGTGCTCAACAAATAAGGAGCAAAATAATCCAGTGAGTCAAGTAAATTCTAGCCGAAATTTACTTGTTCTATCTCGGTTTCAAAAGTGCTCAACAAGATGAGTGAAAATAACCTTGTTGAAAGAAACACTCAATGGTACGGAAAGTGCTAAACGAATAAGGAGCAAAATAATCATATATACATAAATTGAACAACACCACCCCGCTATATGATATACATAAAGAACCCCATTTGATGTTACCTTGTTATATTCTAAATGTATGCCATTTCAACAGTACCCTAGTCATTTAAATGCAGTTTTAAAACAAGCCCTACCCCTTACCCCATTGGTTGTAATGTTTTCTACCCTACCATTGGTTGCTGTGCATCGTAACTACCTACCCCATTGGTTGTAATAGTTCAAATGTTTTCTCCTCTGATTGGTTGCTGTCCACTGAAATTAGGGGCGTGACGCGGGGCAATGTATACTGTGTGTTCTTGTTTGTTGAATCACATTAGCAGCTAATGACTGCGCGACACACGAAACAAGCTTGTATTGTATTAAAAGTTTTTTTCCTACATCTATATTGATATATATGTATGTATATATGTGTGTGTGTGTGTGTGTGTGTGTGTGTGTGTGTGTGTGTATATACACTCACTGGCCACTTTATTAGGTACACCGTGCTAGTACCGGGTTGGATCCCCTTTTGCCTTCAGAACTGCCTTAATCCTTCGTGGCATAGATTCAACAAGGTACTGGAAACATTCCTCAGAGAGTTTGGTCCATATTGACATGATAGCATCACGCAGTTGCTGCAGATTTGTCGGCTGTACATCCATGATGCGAATCTCCCGGTCCACCACATCCCAAAGGTGCTCTATTGGATTGAGATCTGGTGACTGTGGAGGCCATTTGAGTACAGTGAACTCATTGTCATGTTCAAGAAACCAGTCTGAGATGATTCGAGCTTTATGACATGGCGCGTTATCCTGCTGGAAGTTGCCATCAGAAGATGGGAACACTGTGGTCATAAAGGGATGGACATGGTCAGCAACAATACTCAGGTAGGCTGTGGCGTTGACACGATGCTCAATTGGTACTAAGGGGCCCAAAGTGTGCCAAGAAAATATCCCCCACACCATTACACCACCACCACCAGCCTGAACCGTTGATACAAGGCAGGATGGATCCATGCTTTCATGTTACGGACGCCAAATTCTGACCCTACCATCCGAATGTCGCAGCAGAAATCGAGACTCATCAGACCAGGCAACGTTTTTCCAATCTTCTATTGTCCAATTTTGGTGAGCCTGTGCGAATTGTAGCCTCAGTTTCCTGTTCTTAGCTGACAGGAGTGGCACCCGGTGTGGTCTTCTGCTGCTGTAGCCCATCTGCCTCAAGGTTCGACGTGTTGTGCATTCAGAGATGCTCTTTTGCATACCTCAGTTGTAATGAGTGGTTATTTGAGTTACTGTTGCCTTTCTGTCAGCTCAAACCAGTCTGGCCATTCTCCTCGGACCTCTGGCATCAACAAGGCATTTTCGCCCACAGAACTGCCGCTCACTGGATATTTTCTCTTTTTCGGACCATTCTCTGTAAACCCTAGAGATGGTTGTGCGTGAAAATCCCAGTAGATCAGCAGTTTCTGAAATACTCAGACCAGCCCGTCTGGCACCAACAACCATGCCACGTTCAAAGTCACTTAAATCACCTTTCTTCCCCATTCTGATGCTTGGTTTGAACTGCAGCAGATCGTCTTGACCATGTCTACATGCCTAAATGCATTGAGTTGCTGCCATGTGATTGGCTGATTAGAAATTTGCGTTAACGAGCAGTTGGACAGGTGTGCCTAATTAAGTGGCCGGTGAGTGTATATATGTGTGTGTGTGTGTATGTATATATATATATATATATATATATATATATATATATATATATATATATATATATATATATACACTACCGTTCAAAAGTTTGGGATCACATTGAAATGTCCATATTTTTGAAGGAAAAGCACTGTACTTTTCAATGAAGATAACTTTAAACTAGTCTTAACTTTAAAGAAATACACTCTATACATTGCTAATGTGGTAAATGACTATTCTAGCTGCAAATGTCTGGTTTTTGGTGCAATATCTACATAGGTGTATAGAGGCCCATTTCAAGCAACTATCACTCCAGTGTTCTAATGGTACAATGTGTTTGCTCATTGGCTCAGAAGGCTAATTGATGATTAGAAAACCCTTGTGCAATCATGTTCACACATCTGAAAACAGTTTAGCTCGTTACAGAAGCTACAAAACTGACCTTCCTTTGAGCAGATTGAGTTTCTGGAGCATCACATTTGTGGGGTCAATTAAACGCTCAAAATGGCCAGAAAAAGAGAACTTTCATCTGAAACTCGACAGTCTATTCTTGTTCTTAGAAATGAAGGCTATTCCATGCGAGAAATTGCTAAGAAATTGAAGATTTCCTACACCGGTGTGTACTACTCCCTTCAGAGGACAGCACAAACAGGCTCTAACCAGAGTAGAAAAAGAAGTGGGAGGCCGCGTTGCACAACTGAGCAAGAAGATAAGTACATTAGAGTCTCTAGTTTGAGAAACAGACGCCTCACAGGTCCCCAACTGGCATCTTCATTAAATAGTACCCGCAAAACACCAGTGTCAACATCTACAGTGAAGAGGCGGCTGCGGGATTCTGGGCTTCAGGGCAGAGTGGCAAAGAAAAAGCCATATCTGAGACTGACCAATAAAAGAAAAAGATTAAGATGGGCAAAAGAACACAGACATTGGACAGAGGAAGACTGGAAAAAAGTGTTGTGGACGGATGAATCCAAGTTTGAGGTGTTTGGATCACAAAGAAGAACGTTTGTGAGACGCAGAACAAATGAAAAGATGCTGGAAGAATGCCTGACGCCATCTGTTAAGCATGGTGGAGGTAATGTGATGGTCTGGGGTTGCTTTGGTGCTGGTAAGGTGGGAGATTTGTACAGGGTAAAAGGGATTCTGAATAAGGAAGGCTATCACTCCATTTTGCAACGCCATGCCATACCCAGTGGACAGCGCTTGATTGGAGCCAATTTCATCCTACAACAGGACAATGCCCCTAAACACACCTCCAAATTGTGCAAGAACTATTTAGAGCAGAAGCAGGCAGCTGGTATTCTATCGGTAATGGAGTGGCCAGCGCAGTCACCAGATCTGAACCCCATTGAGCTGTTGTGGGAGCAGCTTGACCGTATGGTACGCAAGAAGTGCCCATCCAACCAATCCAACTTGTGGGAGCTGCTTCTGGAAGCGTGGGGTGCAATTTCTCCAGATTACCTCAACAAATTAACAGCTAGAATGCCAAAGGTCTGCAATGCTGTAATTGCTGCAAATGGAGGATTCTTTGACGAAAGCAAAGTTTGATGTAAAAAAAATCTTATCTCAAATACAAATCATTATTTCTAACCTTGTCAATGTCTTGACTCTATTTTCTATTCATTTCACAACATATGGTGGTGAATAAGTGTGACTTTTCATGGAAAACACAAAATTGTTTGGGTGATCCCAAACTTTTGAACGGTAGTGTGTATATATATATATATATATATATATATATATATATATATACAGTGCATCCGGAAAGTATTCACACCCCTTCACTTTCCCCACATTTTGTTATGTTACAGCCTTATTCCAAAATGGATTAAATTCCTTTTTTTCTCATCAATCTACACACAATACCCCATAATGACAAAGTGAAAAAGGTTTTGTAGAAATTTTTGCAATTTTATTAAAAATAAAAAACTGAAATATTGCATGCACATAAGTATTCACACCCTTTGCTATGACACTCAAAATTGAGCTCAGGTTCATCCTGTTTCCACTGATCATCCTTGAGATGTTTCTAGATCTTGATTGGAATCCACCTGTAGTAAATTCAATTGAGCGGACATGATTTGGAAAGGCACACACCTGTCTATATAAGGTCCCACTGTTGACAGTGCATGTCAGAGCAGAAACCAAGCCATGAAGTCAAAGGAATTGTCTGTGGACCTCCGAGACAGAATTGTATCGAGGCACAGATCTGGGGAAGGATACAAAAACATTTCTACAGATTTGAAGGTCCCGAAGAGCACAGTGGTGTCCATCATTCATAAATGGAAGAAGTTTGGATCCACCAAGACTCTTCCTAGAGCTGGCCGCCCAGCCAAACTGAGCAATCGGGGGAGAAGGGCCTTGGTCAGGGAGGTGACCAAGAACCCGATGGTCACTCTGACAGAGCTCCAGTGTTCCTCTGTGGAGATGGGAGAATCTTCCAGAAGGACAACCATCTCTGCAGCACTCCACCAATCAGGCCTTTATGGTAGAGTGGCCAGGCGGAAGCCTCTGCTCAGTAAAAGGCACCTGACAGCCTGCTTGGAGTTTGCCAGAAAGCACCTAAAGGACTCTCAGACCATGAGAAACAAGATTCTCTGGTCTGATGAAACCAAGATTGAACTCTTTGGCCTGAATGCCAAACGTCACATCTGGAAGAAACCAGGCACCTCTCATCACCTTGCTAATACCATCCCTACAGTGAAGCACGGTGGTGGCAGCATCATGCTGTGGGGATGTTTTCCAGTGGCAGGAACTTGGAGACTAGTCAGGATCGAGGGAAAGATGAATGGAGCAAAGTTGAGAGAGATCCTTGATGAAAACCTGCTCCAGAGCGCTCAGGACCTCAGACTGGGGCAAAAGTTTACCTTTCAACACGACAACAACCCTAAGCACACAGCCAAGACAACGAAGGAGTGGCTTCAGGACAAGTCTGTGAATGTCCTTGAGTGGCCCAGCCAGAGCCCAGACTTTAACCCCATTGAACATCTCTGGAAAGACCTGAAAATAGCTGTGCAGCGACGCTCCCCATCTAACCTTACAGACCTCGAGAGGATCTGCAGAGAAGAATGGGAGAAATACCCCAAATATAGGTGTGCCAAGCTTGTAGCTTCATACCCAAGAAGACTTGAGGCTGTAATTGCTGCCAAGGGTGCCTCAACCAAGTACTGAGTAAAGGGTGTGAATACTTATGTACATGCAAATTTCAGTTTTTTATTTTTAATAAATTTGCAAAGATTTCTACAAAACCTTTTTCACTTTGTCATTATGGGGTATTGTATGTAGATTGATGAGAAAAAAAAGGAATTTAATCAATTTTGGAAAAAGGCTGTAACATAACAAAATGTGGGGAAAGTAAAGGGGTGTGAATACTTTCCGGATGCACTGTACATATGAGCACCAATGTAAATTAACAGAAAACATATCCAAAGGAATTGAATCAAGTGCAATTGGACTTGGTATATACTCGTGAAGACTAGCTTGATCTAGTCAGAAAGGCACGAACTGATGAAGCCTCTTGGATGAGAGGCGTAACGTCTTCACGGATATATACCAAGTCCAGTTGCACTCGATTCAATTCCTTTGGATAACCATGACCTGGATGAATGAGAACATTCACAGACAACAGAAAACATAGAGACGCTGAATGTCCGATCTCTTTAGAATATCACTTTCCAAATAAAAGGGATTTGTCACTGAATTATCTAAATGAAAATAGACTGTCAGTTCAGGTTGTAACACATAGGGAGACATACAGGTATTCCATGGCTGGTGTAAGCAACAAGATGACACTCCCCGTTGAAATTCCTGTGGCCTTGATGTGTGAAACTACCGTCAGGTTTACAATTAAAGTGATGCAATCATCCCAGAGAAAATTGTGCATTGCAGTTGGCTCCATGTTGCTCTGGCTTTAACAAAGTTTGCCTCCTCTTTTAATAGCATAGACCACAGAGTAGTCTACGACGTGATGCAATGTTTGACCAGCGTCCCATTCCTACATCTTTTCAGAAGCTTGACATGGTTATCCCCATGTCAAGCTTCTTTTTACACCAGACCTGATGACTCAGGTTTGGTGTAAAAAGATTGCTCACGAGTCAGCCTCCGATTGGGGAAACAAACAAGGGTTCTTGATGTAAAAAATAATATTAGATTTAAGTTCCCCTTAAAGAGGTAAGTCCAACAAGTCTTTTAAGGCAAATCACTTTCCTGCTACTGCCATTGTGATTTCAGCTCAATGTCAACCTAGTTGCTCCACAAGTGTGTAATGAAATGTACTGAGAGAAGTTGATATGGTGCAGGTTTGTCATATTGTCCTGATGAGCCACTTGACCTGTGTTTATTCATTCTCCTATTTGCCCCTTCAGTGACTCTGTGTCCCTCGCTGTAACTCTAGTATTACATCATAACCTGTAGTGTATTGTTTGATAAATATTACTTCTTCTGTCCTCTTTATTCTGCTCTGGTATTCTTTGCTTCCATCTTTTCCACCTCTCTGTTCTCACTCTGCACTGCTTTTATCCTCCTCTCCCCTATTTTTCCATGTTATCTTTTTTCTCCTTCTCCTCTTTCGCTCTTAACATTTGCCCATCAGAAGTTAGAGGTTGAAGGGTTAGAGGAGCTAGTACTGCAGAGGTTGTGGTTCCAGGTCAACCAAGGTGTGCTGAAGAAGGTAAGGATAAAAATCAATGATGTTTCATGCAGATCCCCTCCTCCCAAATGTGTGGTAAACTATACAAATCAATGCAGGTTAAAAATTCCAATAAAAAAAAAACTACATAAATTACAGAAAAATGCACATAATTACAAGTAACAAGTAACAAAATATTAAGATAATGATAACTAACTGATAAACAATGAATATATTCAAAACACTTTTGATGTGAAAATAAAATTAAATCCTGATTAACTTCTTATGATCATAATTTTTTCTAATATACTATTGATGAACAAAAATTCAAGGTTCTCCGGGTGCTGCCAGAGAGACATCCATCCCGTCCATACATTGCTGAGCTAGAGAGCCGTTTCAGGGATGCTGAGGGAGTTTTTGTACATTCATATCCGACTGAGGTGAGCCAAATATGAGTTCTCATCAAAGTAAAGGTATGCAGGGAATTAGCTCGGTGCTAACTGATGCAAACGTAGCTACTGTATGAACTCTACAATTAAGGGTAACTCTGGACTAAATTAATTATATTATATTATATTATTTCATATACTATGTTATATTATATTATATACAAGTATCAATGTGGACTTAGAGCAACCTCTGTCATCCCAAAAAACATAGGTTGCACACCACCTCATGCTTTCTCTATCCAATTAAAGTCGATAAAACATGAGTATTTGGAACTGCAAATGGTGAACCGACATCGCCTTATGCATCTGTTTTCTGTTGAAATTCATCTTTTATGTATTCACACTGAAACAGATTTAAAGAAAATACAGGATAACAGATGTAATTCAAAATTTTTTCACAAGGGTGTTTTTCTGAGTCTACAGACAGATTGTTTGAATAGCCCACTTGTGCCAGTTATTATTACCATAACCTACTTGTGCCAGTTATTATTACCCTTGCATACTTTTAAAAATCTTTTTACATTTGCATGTGTGTCTATGTGTGGGCTTGTGGTCTTTATTGTGTGTGTCTGCTTTTCTGTTGTTCGTCTTTATATTTGTGTGGGTATGGTTGTATTGTGTGACCAGGCGTTGCAGGGGGAGCTCCCAGATAGTATTCAAGACATTTGGGACAAGATGACAGAGGAGCCTGACAGAGTGCCTGAGTCCAGCTGGCGATTTGCCTCTCCCAAATCACTCTTGGACAACTTCTGCCGCACCATGCATTGCCTCTTTAGTTATTGCTTCCCAAGCATGGACCCACAGCGGAACTGTAAGTATAACAAATGAGACTTGCAGAGACTCTGTTACACAAAGGAACTAATACATCACGAGAGAGCCCAATGAAAGATATGCTAGATTTCTATTCAAAGAAAATAATTCCCCAAATATATTTCTAAATTAAAATTGTATATTCCGACAAGTTATGGCTTTAATTTATTTAAAGTTTTGAACCTGTATTTGTGAATAACAAATCCTATGTGGATTGGATTTGCTTTAAAAAAAAATTTAATTAATATAAGACACTAGATTTGTTAATCACAAGTGCAGATTCAAAACTGAATAAAATTAGGAAATCTTTGTAGAATAATATAATTTAAATTTAGAAAATATTTGCAGATTTATTTTCTTCAGATACAAGTCAATAGGTATTTGTGTCTAGGAAGACATTTTTTATTTATTCTACTTGTTTGTAAAACATGATGGATGTGTCAAATTGTGTTTCCTGACATTATACGTTTGTCTACATTCATTTAATTTTTGAAACAAATCTAGTTCAACACAACACAACACAACACAACACTACATTGTCTTGGGTTTATTGCATCTCCCCAAAACTACTATGTATTGGAATTAATGCCACTATGCTTATGGGGAATATATTTTTTGCAGTGTTTATAATAGAATAATGACTAAATAGCGCATACACTGTATATCTTATGTCTTAGAGATATAATGAAGGTGGGTCATAAATGACCCTTAAGACAAGGGCAATTTACAGAATGCTAAGACAACATGAGTTAAGATGTACAAAAGTATGTGAGGCAAAGTTCCTAAAAATGCACATTTTTCTTATACTATGTAGTACAGTATTAGAAAAAAAAAGAAGAAGCATAATAAGCATGATAGTGAATGACAAAAGTCATGAACTGCCGCAGCTGTATATAGTGGAACTCTGGCATGTTGAATTTGGCCATGCATTGGTGTTTATACATTTACTATGCATCTGATATGCTGGTGTGGATGAACAGTGCTCACACTGTATACCTATACAATTAAAAAACCTCAAAGATGCAAAAATGTGCATGAAGCACAGTTATCCAAAATTAACAAAAATGTGAGTTGTTCAAAGAAAGAAAGTTGAATCAGTTCATCTGGACAACATTTATTGAGAGAAACGTTTCATCACTCATCAGGTGGTAGTGCTAAGGCTGCTCTCGTGTCAGAGCCTAAATAGGAAATGAATACTTCATTTAGAGGAGGTTGTAGACAGGGTTTTACTAAATTTGCAAAAATTTCTACAAAACCTTTTTCACTTTGTCATTATGGGGTATTGTGTGTAGATTGATGAGAAAAAAAAGGAATTTAATCCATTTTGGAATAAGGCTGTAACATAACAAAATGTGGGGAAAGTGAAGGGGTGTGAATACTTTCCGGATGCACTGTATACTGAAATCCCAGGGGGGCCCGTTTTTTTTCATTTACGTGCCACTATGATCCTGCTCAGTTCTACTGCTCGTAATATATATATATATATATGTATAGCTCTATATATATTATGAGCAATAGAACTGAGTGGGAACATAGTCTGTAATTACAAACCAAAAACCTTTTTCATGCCGAAGCATCATTGCTCAGAATAACATAAGCTAAATGCAAATCAAGACCATTTAAAAACAGCTTATTCCAAAGGCTCCATGTGTAGCACCAACCTCTTCTGCATCACTTTTGTTGCATTGGCATAAACAGCACAGGCACAGGCTACTTCAACAATACAAACAGAGGAGCTGAGAGAATAATTACAGAATTAGAAATACCCAAGTGCCTTTCCTCACCACAGTGACACTGGGCAAGCAGCCCCTCTTCACATTCATTTTTTGGCACATCTAGGACGGCTATCGCTCAATCTTGGGAGTCTCAGCCCTCCACCCCATAATTTAAACCCTGGCTGTGTACAATTGAAGCCAGGCCAGCCAGATGTCTTCAATCTGGAATTAGACAGGCATTCACTTCTACTTACAAAAGAGAGAAATAAGTGTGATAAATTTGCTTTCATAAGTGGTGTAAGCTGAAATTTGCAACTATGCCAAACTGTTTATATGGAAGATTTACAAACACTTCATGACCTAGGATTTTTAGTGATGGTGAATTTAATGAAAGATGTTATGAGCGTTCCTGGAGTAAACAATCTATTAAAGAAATATGTTAAAAGTAAACTCTGGCTATCTATCTATCATTCTTTTACTGTCTCTGAGTCAGACACACATTGGAGTGCAGATAAAGTTTGGGTTGTCATAACTTAGCTCTAAACCATGACAAATAGGAACAAGGAACAATGTGTAGTTAACCACTCAAGTCAGTTTTATTTGTATAGCACTAAATCACAATTTAGTGCAAAAGGGCTTTACAATCACAGTTAGTGTAAGTAACATGTTCGACACCCCATATCCTTAGACTGTCAATTTGGACTGGGAAAAACTCCACTGGAAAAAAAAACTTGCTGAGGCTAAAAAAATAAAAAAATAAAAATGGGAGAAACCTCGGGAAGAGCAACAGAGAAAGCATGAATAGATATGCAATACGTGTCGAGTCAACACAACAGACTAAACAGAACAGATTAACAATAACCACTCAATAGGCAATAAAGGGATTAACACACATGGCAAAATAGTATAAAAGATATACAGTTAAAACATAAGTAAGAAAAAAAAAACAAGTGAAAACTTCATAATTATATGAGTGATAGTTAAACAGTGCAAAGTATATAGTGAAGAGTCAAGGATCCTTCCCAGTAGCACATCAGGCATCCTTCACAGACACAGCCACAGAGTAGATATGGCTCCATGCATCAACACCAGTGTAGTACTACAGAGCCCTGGAGAAAGGATAGAGCTCTCATGCACACAGCAGGCACTCACACAGATGAGTGAGAGTGATGCATACTCACAGCCAACACAAATGATGCAAAATTACTCAGGGACAAAAGGAAAAGAAGCAGCGGCAGAAGTCTTCATGTAGGCTAAAGATCAGTGTAGAACACAGGATGAAACAGAGACAGAGGTCTTGATCCCACCGTCATTGCACAGTCCATAGCAGAAGAACCTCAAGCACTGAAATGAGGAGAGAGAGAGAAAGAGAAGAGCAAGAGAGAGAGAGTGCTCATATGCTCGTGGCTGTTAAGACAGACAGAACAGTAGGTTAGAAGGTTGCACAGCTTTCAGGAAAGTTTGTGACATTCTCGTTTGCAGGACCTAGACCAGGACTTCTCAAAGTCTGGACCATGGTCCACATCCGGACCAAGCGTCAAGTCAATCCGGACCCAGCGTATACCTCATGTTATGAATACAATACGTTATGATGTGCAACGTTTTCTATTTAGTGTGTTGTTGCTGCCGAGTTCATGCATTAACATTACACCGGAGAATTTGCTTTGGGGATGGTGTGAAGCTTTTATTGCATTTATAGTAATGTAGGTGTTGACGACAACAACCTTCCCTTCCCCTGGTTCACCAGTTCTCCTCTGCTCCCCTTGTTGTGTGAGTGTGTATGAGTGTGTGCGTGCGCAAGGGCTAAGCCCCGCCCCCATTGAAGCACAGAGAGCAGAGAGGAGAAAAACTAGTGCGACTATAAATGACAATAACGAGTAGCCTGCGGTACGCGAGTTTTCATCAGTGTTAGAGCCAATCAGAGGCAGAGTAAGGCGGATCTTCACTTTTTTTTCTTTTATTATGAAAATATATACATAACACACTTCTTTTTTATATATTTACATAAACGCATACATATTCATTAGAACAAGAAGAAAAAGCAAGATAAAAGACATTCAACTAACATTATAAAATTAATGATTAATAACTAAAGTTTCACTGTTTTTGCATCAGAGCAGATCAGCAACATCATTCATTTCAGATATAAGTGGGCTGATTATCAGCTTACATCCCTTATTTTACATTTTCAGTCTGATCCAAAATCAAGTAGCCTATATGAAATCAGGTTAAAGATAAAGAAACAAAATCGAAAAGGCAGTCTATGCGAAGCTGTCCGCACACTGCATTAGCAGGGTGGAGGGAAAAAAAGGAATAAGGCAACAATTGGATAGAAAGAAATAATCCAACAGGGGGATAGAGATGTCAACTGTTCTTTGCTCACAACACAAATGAGAAAAGTGTCCCCGGTATTGGTAGGGCCAAAGCTGGTGCCCCTGGCCTCAGGGTAGCTCGCATTGGCCAGTGGCTAAGTGCAGAGCTGAGGTAGGCAGGGTCAAGGGTTAGAAAGACACGCCAGGGGTTAGTCTACTAGGTCAAGGAGTTAAGCCCCCACCGCCTTCTGTTTAGAATGTAAGCAAGAACCAAGTGAGAGGAGTGGGGTTTTTTTTTTTAATTGAAAATATATCATTCATCATGTCTGATTACCATTACAAGCCTGCGTAGCAGAAACCAGGCAACAGTTTTTATTGCAGTTCATGTGCAACGGTAAATCCAGGTCAAGTTCCTGTCCTGCATCAGTAAAACATAATTATTTTATTCAGTTATTTTTTAGAATTTCAAATATCAATATGGGCACCACAGTGGTTGAATATGTAGCACTATTATCTCACAGCAAGAGGGAATTTGGTTCAACCTTTTTATGGATTGGGTTCAACCTTTCGACTTTCTATGAGCGCTTTGCTTATTCTCCGTGTTTGCCTGGCTTTCTTCTAGGTACTCCTTCAGTAGTCCTTGGAAATGCATATTAGCTGAAATTGCCTAACTTGCCATGGGGTTAGTGTCAGTGAGCATGTTTACTTGCATACAAATAAGCAAATCGTGGTATGATCATGATAAAGGCATTATTCCCATCTTACAGTCATGTTAACAACTTTATCAGGTTATCTTTTTCAGGGTAGAGTCAAAAAAAAAGTAATCGAGTTAAGTAGCTGGGCCAAGAATTATCTCTGTCAGCAACATACATCCGACCCTAATCTATATTAAATGAAACATGTTCTACCAGCTATAAACATGGAGACAGGGGTGTAATGGGAGGGAACGCTGTTTAATTACTATGAAAAGTGATTTTGTTTTTTGTGATGCAGAAAAAAATGAAATCCAAATTCCAACTTTAAACAAACAGAGCACATAATCCAGGATTGTTCAAGCTGAGTCAGAGGACCCAGATCCACTTTGGCAGGTTTTATAAGCCAGTTGATAGTTTAGGTGAATGTGAACAAAACATAAGTATTTTATCAAGGCTGATGTAATGTTCACTCACACTTAAAATTTGTAAACATTAAAGTGTAACTTCTTCCCCAAGTCTTAACCTAACTCCACCCGCTGGATAATTTTGAAAAATGCTAAAAAGTGGGCAAGGGGCTGAGAGAAGGGGCTGGTGTACGACTTGTATGCGCCGTTCCTAAGGTCCATTGAGATGTCCAGAAAGTCCGTTTGTTTTTTGTTTGCTTCAATTGTGATTTTTAGCCCATTGTTTGAGAATATTTTGCATATTGTTTTCTTAATTTGCTTGACCTCTCTTGGTGTTTTGCTACAAATTGCTAGTCCGTCATCCCTATAGAGTCCGACATTGATGTTTAGGTCTTGTAGTTGAGATAGCAAATATATTCCAATTAATTCACACATTTCTGCCCCGTCAAAGCTGCCCATGGTTACATCAAATTTGCTATTAACTTTGTTCTGCCATGGGTTTCCATTGTGAATCCTTCGCCTGGTATATAGTGTCTCTGTCTTGCTCGGATATCACTTTGTTTTGCGGCAAAATCAGTGGCTTTGGATAGTAACTCTCTGCTTATGGAGGGGTCGTCGTCGTTGGCATCTCTCGTGTCTGAGGATCCAAGAGATAGAAAAAAAACTCTTGGAGCCATTCGCTAAAGCCTTGATTAAAGTGGTGATCAGGTCGCGACACTGGTCCACACTGCTTGGCCTGGGAGGATCTACGTAGTTCCATGGCAACACAAGAGCGAAGACGATGGGATCCGCCAAAGGTTGCACCCAAGTGATGGTCGGATTGAGAGTCCGGACTGCCCACTTGTTAGGCACTTACGAGCCAGGGATGTGTGGGATTTTTATAACCGCCAGCCCCATTAGGCTTTAGCCAGCTGAGTGCTGCCCAGGTTACGCCAACTCCACAAGTGAGGTCCGGTCAATACCACGAGGAGGGGCCTATCCAGGGTTTGTCATGCATGCAAGAATCGGTAGCCTGAACCTTTCAGCCTACATCACATGAACCTTCAGCAACCCAGGGGTAGAACTCACAGATATCAAAACATATAAATTTGCAGTTCTTCTTGTCATCTGTGTTCTTAAACCCTTCTAATACTTGGTCTGTGTTTTTCCATTGGATTATGGGGACTTTTTTCAAGATTTGATCGTTCATGTTTTTGATTATTTTTTGGGTTTTTTTTTTTAACTTATCTTTCTGATTTCCGGTTTGGTGGGGTTGATCAGTCTACATGTTGGCTTGTTTAAAAAGTTCGGTTTGTGGTCCTTCAGGGTGATGAAGGCTTGGTTCTGGGCAGTGACATCAATGCGGTTGTCTAATTCTAGGTCCGAGGCAATTTTTTTGTCTTTCATCATTACCTCTCTTTTGGCGATCTCTGCGACCCTCTTGTATGATTTTGTCATGTTATTTTCTAGGAGGTCACCGTATTGCTCGGGTTTTAATTTGTGGAAGTTAGTGGTTTTGTTGGCTGCAATGAAGAGCATATCATCTTCGTTTATCTTTTTTGAATCATTGTGCAATTTCTTCTGGAATGTTTTGATTGGTTGTTTAAATTTGATGTTTTTAATCATTTAAAGCATGCCATCTTCAAAGAGTCTCTATTCGGGGATGGACAGCAGTGATTTTGTAGATTTGAATCCATAATTTTGCTTGTCCAATTGGTTTATCATCCCAATTAGGAAGTAAAAAGCCATTGCAGACATAGATATAAGCACCTATTTTGTAATTATAAATAAATTATGCCAACAGACAATTACCAACACCCCCCCCCCCATTGGACCGTTAGTGATCACGTGTTTTTGAATTTTTGAATGTCACACCTCTCCCTTCCCCATTGGATGTTGTGTACGTGATGTGCACGACAAGGCAGTAAATGGTATGTTCTTTCCCGTGTTGCTTTATTGACAGCTTATGATTGCTTATGGCATGAAACAGGCTTGTACTGTCTCATAAAGAATTTACTTGACTCACTGGATTATTTTGCTCCTTATTTGTTGAGCACTTTCCCTACCATTGAGTGTTTCTTTTAACAAAGTTATACCCAACGTGTGCAAAAAAAAATGTGCAAAATCTGTATGGAGGTAAGTGACAGTGGCAAAGTGTCAGTCCTTACAGTTCTTAGTATGTTTACATAGTATCAACAGTGTAAGTTATTTATGTTATTATTATTGTTATTTGTTATTTAATATTAAGCAACCGTATGGCCTTGGGAAAGAAACTCCTTCTGAGTCTTTCTGTGTCAGCCTTGTGGCTGCAAAGGCTTCTTTCTGCCTGACCGCAGTAGCTGAAACAGTCTGTTATTGGGATGATGGGGATCCATTATAATCCCTTTTGCCTTGGTCCTACACCACCTGGTGTATAAATCCTGTAGGGGGGTGAGTGTGTGGACCTGGTGGTACGCTCAGTCGGCCATACCACTCTGCAGGGCTTTTTGGTCTTGAGAGGTGCAGTTCCCACTCCAGACGGTGGTGCATCCTGCCAGGATGCTCTCAATGGTACCAGAGTAAAAGGTTTTTTGGAACCGAGGGGAAACATTGAACTTCCTCAGTTGGCTGAGGTGATAAAGACACTGCCTCACATTTTTCACCAGAGTCTTCGTGTGTAGTGTTCATGTTAGGTCCTCAGTGATGTGATAACCGTGGTATCTGAAGCTGCTCACCCTCTCTACTGGGACCCCGTTGATAGAGAGGTGTAGGTCCTCCGCTGTGTCTTTCTGAAGTCCACAACAAACTACTTGTTTTTTCTGACATTCAGGGAGAGAGGCTGTTGGTCTGGCACTACAGTGATATATCCTCCACTTTTTCCAGGTAGGCCATCTCCTTGCTGGAGATCAGGCCCACCACTACTATCATCAGCAAACTTAACAATGGTGTTGGAGCTGCTCGTGGCCACACAGTCATGTGATTTTACAGAGATTAGAGCAGGGGACTCAGAACACAGCCTTGGGGGGCTCCTATGTTGAAGGTGAGAGAGGGTGGAGGTGTATCTACCCAACTTAACCACCTGGGGTCTGTTGGTCAGAAAGTCAAGGGCCTAGTTGCACAGGGAGGTGTTCAGGCCAAGTTCCCTGAGATGGTCAAAGAAGGTTGAAACAGTTCATCTGGATACAATGTTTATTGACTTACATTTCATCACTCAACTAAGTGACATCTTCAGTCTAAACTGTAAACTGTCAGTTTAGACTGAAGAGGTCACTTAGTTGAGTGATGAAACATATCTGTCAATAAACATTGTATCCAGATGAACTGATTCAACCTTCTTTGATTTTCTTACCTGGATTATTGAGCATGCATCAAGATATTCCCTGAACTTGGTGACCAGTCTGGGGGGCACTATGGTATTGAAGGCTGAACCATAGTAGATGAAGTGTATTCTCACATAGCCCCCCCCCCATTGTCAGGGTGGGATAGGGTAGTGTGTAGTACATGGGAGATGGCATCTTCAGTGGATTGGTTGGGGTGGTAAGCAAACTGTAGGGGGTCCAAAGCACTTGAGAGAGAGAAGCAGATATAATCCTTAATAATCTTCCCAAAGCACTTCACAACCACAAATATGAGAGCTATTGGATGGTAGTCACTGAGGTTGGTTGGGTTGGTTTTCTTCGGTACAGGGAAAATAGTGGACCACTTGAAACATGCAGATACTACAAACTGCGCTAGGGAGAGATTGACTATTGTGATGAATACAGGGGCTAGCAGGGCAAGACGGGTCTTAACTACAAAAACATTAAGACAAACACAAAAATGTTGAAAAACAAAATGTATTCTTGTTTTCACAATGGTTTTGCATCTTTTTTTTATTTTTTAGCGAAGATGACATAGTATGAATACTGAGCGATACAATCTACATATCCATTGTTATCCAGAAATGATCTCTTTCTCTTCAGCAATTGTTAAAATCCAAGTTCATAATTCATGCTTTCCAAAAGTTTCTGTGGTCTTTGAACTATGTTGAAACGGGCATCAAAAGTTCTGGCAGGATGTTTGGCATGTAAAAATAAAAGCCTTAATTTGACAAAGAAAACTCAATCATCCCTTAATTAGCCATACGCATACGCTGTGGACTGGAACACTTCCTTATTAAAAGATCGGATGTGCAAAACACAAATACATGAAGAAAACACAAAAAAACTAAGAAAATTGAAAAACATTGTGAAAACAACAACACAGTGTTTTCTTAATGTTTTTGTGATTTCTTCATTTTTTGTGGTTTTTAAATGTTTTGGTGATTTGTCCCTTGATATTTGTGCTTGCTCAATGTTTTTGTGTTTTTCACTTAATGTTTGTGTGTTTCCTTCGTTTTTTATTTTTTTGGCTTTTCTTAATGGTTTTTGTTTTTCACTCATGTTTTTGTGTTTTCGTAATAATTTTGTGTTTTGCGCTTCTGGCCCACCGTAAGATAGTATTACAGACTGCATTGTTTTAAGGCTAGACTTGAATGGATAACTGTAGGATAACGTTATTTTTTGAAAATGAAGTACTAGTAATTGAATATTGATGATCAAATATGAATTAATGGGAGCAATTTAACTGTATAAAGTGCAGCAGTGTATAAAGTGGAGTATGGGAGCACGGGGTGGGGGCGGGGGGCATTGTGGTACGTGCGCTCTCACCTGGTTCTACAAATACCACTACACCAATGCCTGGAGTTTACCAACAATATCTTACAACCCATCATACAATATGCGTAGCTAAAATTGTCCTCCTGTCTCTGCCTGAAATTTCTTCCTTTAAATGCCCTATATCTGGAAATGAATAACCTCAAGGCTGTCTCAATTACATAGCTGCTGCCTCTCATTAAAAGCCCAAATGGTTCATGTGTTCCTGAACTGGAAAAATGTGGAGCCAGTTGTCAACTTTCAGCACACCTCAAACAAATCCCTGGGTTAGTGTGTGGAAGAATTGCTACTTTGGTTGGTTTATCGTTTTCTTTTCCGTTTCATCCCATTACCATCTTAAATTCTTCCTGTGTCTTAAGTGATTTACGCTTTTGTTTACCCTTGTCATAACTCCTCATCTGGTGACCTTTTAACCTTTGTGTAGGCAGCTTGCAATACCTGGCACATGCTAGCTTGGAAGCCTAATAAGATCATACCCTCCATTCCTCTGTGTAAATAAATGACTCTCATTTATTCTTCAGTTCAGCCTGAAAAGTAAATTAGTTCAGTTCTGAAAAGAATTGTGCTCTGTGTATACTGACTTTTTTATTTGCATGAATCACGAACATCTCCAATTATCTCATTCAAAAGTTGAGTCCGCAGAGGAGCTAAACTATTGACATTTTCAAAACAAAAATCCAATGTCTCTCTCCGGCCCCACTCTTGTCACATAGAAATATATGGGCATAGTGAGAGGCAAGGGGGTAAGATTGGTCATTTGACCTAACTCAAATATAAAAAGGTCCCAAAATATCCAACTAAAGCCAATCATATCAACCAACCAACAATTACTGTTGGTTCGCTTAACTTCCCTTTATTGCTGAGATACTCTATTGGGTGGATTTCCACCAACATTGCTCTGCCTTATAAAGTTACGCAATTGCTCCCTGCAACCCCTCTCTCCAATGAAAAACCTGTGGTACGTTCAGCTTAGCAAAACGTGTTGTAAGTCACACATTAGGGAGCTCCAGCAGAGTCTATTTTTCTTAACACCATTCAGCACTTTTTGTCCCCTTTTTACGACTCAAGTTTTATGTAACTCTTGTATGATATAGTTACGTTGGTTTTCAATCACTGAAATGCCACTTAAGGTTAATAAAAGAGGAAACGTCCCTCAGTCACACCTGCAGCCTGCAGTGTATGCTGCCTCCCCACCCCACAGTGGCTCCGCTCCATTGCCAAAGGCTAGTGGCAGGCTTGCTTGCTGGTTGTCCATCGTGTTGATGATGACCATCTTCTCCTATTTGTGAGTCCTTTGGTGGCTGAATAGTCCAATCCTGGATGCACAGTTGCGGTTGTAGACCGGGCATGTAAAAGTAGTGCTGGAGGGGGCAGGGGTAGCTTTGCAAGCATGCCTCTTCGCACGCTTTGCTACACGGTGTTATGTGCGCTGGTTTTCCATATACTTCACTCCCTCTGAGACGTGAGAGTGCCAGGTTGTGCGGTAGGAACCAAGTTCCTCCAAAGAAGAGAGGTTGATCTGGCATCTTTTCAGTGTGGTCTTCATTTGGTCTTTGAACTGCTTCTTCTGCCCACCAGCAGTGCGTTGACCAAGGCGTAGTTGGCTGTAGAGGACTTTGCGTGGGAGTTGTTCACTGGGCATGCGAATAACATGCCCAAGCCACTTGAGTTGATGGTGGTTTAGGGTAGACTCCACGCTGCAGCTGCCTGCCCGCTCCAACACCTCTGTGTGTGGCACTCTGTCCTCCCAAGTAATGCTGAGGATTCTCTGGATGCCTTTGAGAGCTCTATGAATCCTATGTATAGATCCTTGTGCTGTTTTCGGCATTTCTCCTGGAGCTGGCGTGTGACATAGATCATGTCAACGGTCCCTCTATCCTTTCGGAAGCCGCATTGTGACTCTGGTATGACCCGTTCAGCTATTGCGAGTGTTAGTCTGCGGAGCATGATCTTGGCTAGAACCGTTCCGGTAATGGCCAGTAGTGAAATACCCCTACTGTTGGAGCAGATGGATTTGTCTCATTTGTTTTTATAAATGGTCACAATGTTGGCGTCTTTCCACTGTTGGGGGGCACACTCGCAACTCCACACCTCAAGGATATAGAGATACATTGTCCTCGTACAGAGATAGCCTCCTTCCTTGAGGATTTCAGCTGGAATATTATCAGGTCCAGGGGTTTTGTTGTTTTTCAGGGTCTTGACTGCATGTAGGATTTTTTTTAAAAGATGGTGGGAGGTCTAGGTCTTGCAAGGTAGGCTTTTCAGGGAACTCTGCCAGTACAGTTGAGTCCACTGGGCTGGGCTGGTTGAGCAGGGTGTTAAAAAGCTCGGCCCACCGCTCCACTAACAGGGCCTGATCCTTGATGAGAGTTGTTCTATCAGCAGACCTAATGGATGTCAGGGAGCAGTTTCTGGGGCCATAGACGGCCTCAACTGCATCATAGAAACCATGCATGTCGTTCCTGTCTGCATGAGCCTGGATTTCGTTGGCTTTGAAAATCCACCACTCATTTTGCAGATTCCGCAGAGTTGTTTGGGCCTCAGAGCGGAGGTCTTGCCATTTTTTCTTGAGGTTGGGAAGGTGGGTTGCTGAGGGCGGCTCTGTGTGCCTTATGCATGTTGTCCAGGAGGGTGGAGATCGTTCTGGCATTGTCATCAAACCAGTCCTGATGTTTCTTGGTTTTGAAGCCAATGGATTGGGCTGCATTGTCAAAGAGGGTGGTGCTCAGAGAGGTCCACTTTTCATCCATCCCAGACACTGAGTTGATCAGCTGTTCAATGTCAACTAAGTTGTCGGCTAGAGAACGACAGAAGGTGTTTCTGGTGTCGCTGTTGGATAGTCTGGCACAGTGGAGTGGTTTCTTTTTTGGCCCAGATTGGCGTCTCAAGGGTCGGACATGCATTCTGACTTTTGTCTGGATCATACGGTGGTCTGTCCAGCAGTCTGCTCCTCGCAAAGCTCTTATAAGGAGCCCGTCTTTAAGATCAGCCCACCTTACGATAGCATAATCAAACAGGTGCCAGTGTTTGGATCTGGGATGCATCAAGCCCATTAGCGGTGACAGGGTCAACAGTAGGGGCCTCAAGATTCTTGAGGAAGTAAGTAATTTCTGCCATGTCTGACAAAAGATTCTTGTTAATAGAGAGAGGAATAAAAAGTCTTGAAAGTTGCACTGATGGTTGTTGGGTCAGAAACAAGCATGCCAGCGGAGTCTTTAATTTGAGGAATCAATTGAGATGTAGCCTGTCGTTTCAATTGATGGGCTAATAAGCTGCCCAACTTGTCACCATATTCATAATAATTACTGCAAGAGTGTAGTGGAAGACATTCCACATTCGTTGTTGCAATAAGGTCAAACTCTGCCTGCAAATCGAGTTGTCGCTTCAAGTTTGGGGTTGGATTGATTGTATTTTGTCAGTCTATATCCAGGATTTTAGTTGTTAATTCTTGCAACTTGGCCTTAAGATTTTTACAACATACGCTGAATAGGAAATAATTTGCCTGCACAGATATGCTTTGAGTGATTCCCATAGTAGAAGAGACAGAATCGTTTTTATTGATAGCATCAATAAGTCATCAATTGAGGATGAGATAAAGGCATTGAATGCATCATCAGACAACATGAAACCAACAGTGTGAATCAGTACAGCAACTACTGAGAAGACACCTAAAGGGCATCATGACTTATAGATCAGTAATAAGGCAAGAAAAACTAAAAAGCAAGTGTGTTAAACCTACCAAAGGGTGGGCTAGACCTCTGACTTTGCTGAATGTGGATGTCAAATTTTTGGCTAAAGCTTTAGCAACCTATCTTGAAGGGATTCTCCAGTTATTATATTAGAGAAACTGAACGGCTCTATCAAATAGCATCAGCTGTTTTTTAACAATTGTACACTTTTGAATTTGATTTTCCCCAACCACTCTTCTCTAACTCCTGAAGTTGTTATTTCGCTTGATGCAGGGGAAGCATTTGATCAGATTGAATGAAATTATCTTTTTGCGGTACTTCATAAGTTTGGATTTTGGAACAGATTTATATCCTGGATTTGACTTCTTTACACCTCCCCCTGGGCCTGTGTTCACACCAATGATACTTGGTCTAGTTATTTTACATTGTCACGTGGTACTGGGTAGGGCTGTCCTCTTTTCCCGTTACTTTTCACCTTGGCCATTGAATCTCTGCCAGTTGCATTAAGATCTTTCCTTCTTTTCCACAGAGTCTCCCGTGCTGGTGTCAAACTGAAATTGTCACTTTATGTTAATTACCTGCTTCTATGTGTATCAAATCCACTGACTAGCATTTTGTCAATCCTGTCCATGCTGAAGAGATTTGGCTCCGTCACAGACACGTTTTGCATCACATGAGCCACTGTAATGCAAACATGTCTGAGAGGTCTGAAATAACAATATGATGCCACATGAACACTTTGTGTGTGAAGTTTGTGTACATCACATTGCACAGCACAGTGTTACCAACATTTGTGATACCACAGTCAAAACACCATGGTGTAGACAGATTGATGTTGGATATTGAGACATTCGGGCAGGTTCATCCTCCATAACTTTTGAATGAGCTCATCAAGACACAGTGGGTGTATTCTGGAATCTGACAGAATAAAGAATTATGACAGTACAGGAATGATTCAGCACTGTTCTCTGATTCAGCAGCAGTTTATGAAAATTGACTGTTTTCTCTTTGGCTGTAACCCTGTAAAACTCATTTTCACATTCAGGAGCAATGCAATAGTGGCTTCACTTTTGTCTTCTTCTGTCCTCAGTCTCTAACTTTCTCTTTTACCATTGTATCTGTTGAACTCAGCCAAGCCGACCAACCTGTGATATCACAGGTTATAGTACTGCAAGATGGTGGTACCCTTGCCACAAAAGATATAACAGAGCTTCTTTTGTCCTTTATATGTTTACATTTGTCATGTTTGTTATATGATTGTTGATTAGAGTGGAAATACATTTAAGAAATCATGTTAACTTTATTGACTGTTTCATGTCCACTTTAACAGTGTGGGGTCAAATACCAGAGCCGTCAACTTTTACAGAGCACCTTGAAGAGAAAGAAAACCCTAGACCACTTTATTGGGTTTTCTGACATCTACAGGTTAAAATCATCTAAAGGCTAAAAACCTGCCAAGCTGGTCTTGTAGTCTTCACACACCTATCAATACTGATGTTTGACTTAGGTGTACCAACACACCTGTCAGAACTGATAGACAGACAGACAGACAGACAGACAGACAGACAGACAGACAGACCGACACCAGCACTAACAACTGTCAATAGTGCTGTCAATGCTGGTTCCTGTGGACCACCTTAATCCAACAGACCATTTATTATCTGCTGCTGTGTTTATCCTGCTATGTTAATGTCACAGAATACCAAGTCCAGCTTGATATGTTTTTTAACCTTTACATGTTTTTTTTAACCAGTAGATGTCAGCAAACTCATTAAAATGGTCTAGGGTTTAGTCACACTTTAAACATAGGCTATTTCGATGGATTCAATGAGGGGAAGGGGAAGGTGTGTGCGTGTGCATATTTGAGTAAGCAGATATGCAAATCAACAGTGCTCTTTATAAATAACATCAATTCAGTGAGTAGAATACAGTTTATCTAATATTTTCTTTTTCTAACATTTGTTTAACATTTTTTAACATTAAACATTGTCTAACATTTCACTAACAATGTTTTTCTAAAATTTTACAAACATTCTTCTTTTTCTATATTATTCTAACATCTGCAGATTTCATTCAGTAAGTGTACATGTTTATGTACACCTTAAAGTAGTCTCGCAAAGCTAGCCCAACAAATTTTGCTTAACTAATTTTGCTTATTTATAACGCAGCAAAAACTGAGCTTGCAACACCAGCACTTGTAAAGGTTACCCTTTGTGTGTGTGTGTGTGTGTACCATCCAAATGAGGAGAGTAAGGAGAAAATTGAGAAATGTCATAAGTTGTCCCAAATCTGCTCCTTTGGTAGCACCAGTACTGCTGATTTTCTATTCTGCCAGATATTGAATTCAATTTATCTGTTGTATACTAGGAGTAAAACTTATCAGATTAGATAACTGGGATACCTGGCAAATTAGAAAACATGCTGTACCTTGCATCCTGAGAGTATATGTACAGTGCTGCTTGATAGTATGTGAACCCCTTTAGCAATTAAATTTTTTTTGTTGTTTTACCATGATTTTCTTATTCTATCATCACCAGTTTTTATGTATGAAATGTCAGATATATGTTTATCAGTTGCAGGTACTTGTTTAGTGGGACTTGTTTAAGTAGCCCAAAAACTACACGAAACATGGAATTAGTGTATGTGCAAAAGTAAGTGAACCCCCAGCTGCATTGGTTAAGTCAAGCAGGTAACAGACTCGGGTGAAACACATTTGGGTGCTTAATTAATCATTTAAGCAGACCTATGAAATGTGACATCCTTGGGAAAGGGTTTGGCCTGCACTAATTAAAAGAGAGAGGAAACCAACCAAACCACTGTGGTCCCATACAAATCAACAATGCCGAGAGCAAAGGAGATATCCGAGGACATGAAGAAGAGGGTAGTGATAGCCCATCAGTCTGGGGAGGGATATAAGACCATCTCCAAAAGATTCCAGCTCCATCCATCCACTGTAAGACAAATAATTTACAAATGGAGAGCCTTCAACATGACAGCAACTCTGCCTAGAAGTGGACGCCCATCAAAACTATCACCCAGAAGCACCAGAAAAATAATAAATCAGGTAAAGGCCAACCCACACATCACCTCTAGAGAGTTGCAGACCTCTCTGATAGTGTCTGGGACAAATGTGCATGCGTCTACAATCAGACGAAAATTGAATAGCCATGACATTCATGGGAGGGTTGCTAGAAGGAAGCCTCTGCTCTCAAAAAAGAACAAAGCTGCCCATTTCAACTTTGCCAGAGAGCACTTGGACAAACCAGAGACCTTCTGGAAGTCCATTCTCTGAACAGACGAGTCCAAAATAGAATTATTTGGTCACAATCAAAACCAACATGTTTGGAGAAAAGCCAACACTGCATATGAAGAAAAGAACCTCCTCCCAACAGTGAAGCATGGTGGTGGAAATGTGAAGGTCTGGGGCTGCTTTTCTGCTTCTGGAGCTGGACGACTCCATATTATCCAAGGAACCATGAATTCTCTGGCATATCAACACATTCTTGACCAGAATCTCCTGCCATCAGTCAGGGAGTTGAAGCTGGGGCGAAAATGGATTATGCAACAAGACAATTACCCAAAGCATTCCAGCAAAACTACAAAGGAATGGCTTCAGAGAAAGAGGATTCGTACTCTGGATAGGCCCAGTCAAAGTCCGGATCTTAATCCAATTGAAATGTTGTGGCGAGACCTGAAGAAGTTGGTACATACCAGATGTCCCTCCAACCTCTCTCAACTGGCTGAGTTCTGCAAGGAGGAGTGGGCAAAAAGCCCCATAAGCAGACGTGAGAGACTGGTTAGTGGTTACAGAAGACGTTTGGTTGAAGTAATGGCTGCAAAAGGAGGAGCCACAAGCTACTAATACAAGGGTTCACATACTTTTGCACATGTTACATTTTCAGTTTTTGTGAAATAAACTACCTTTGTTGAATTAAATAATGAAAATATATCTCTTTTTGTGTGTGTGTCCATTATTTGGAAGGTGTGCTTTATAAATTGGGATTTGGATGTATGTGTAATAAGCTTATTTTAATGTTTTTTACAAAAACAGTGACCATGTCTGGAGGGTTCACAAACTTTCAAGCAGCACTGTATATAAGAGCCATTCAAACCTAGTAAGTTAATGAGGAAAGATTTAACAGTTAACAGATTTTCTCTTTCTTCTATTCTTTCAGACTGTGGTGTCTCCCATTGGAAGAAAGGAAGGAAGAAAGATTTGCAGCCAGAAAGCTGAGAAGACATTGCTGTTGCTTTTCAAATTCTCTACCCAGAATCCTCAAGATGCCCAAGACTAATAAGACAAAGCGAGAGCAACCAGACAATGATTTTGTTACATTGTGAAAGTTAAGCTTTCACCTGGCTTATGCTGAAGCCAGAATTCTTTTTTTCCCCCCAGAGGAGTTTTGCTCAAACATCTAAGAAGCAGAACAGAGTATAATTCACATGAACTGAATTCATTGGCTAAAAGGAAACTATGAAAAAACGCAATTTCAGTGGTGTTTTCCACACATTGCTGCTTATATCCAGCCAATGCTCAAACCATGTTTATGGTGGGCTCAAAGTATAGCTTCAGAGGCCAGAAGTTTACTTTTTTTCCCCATCCCACATCCCTCTCTCTGTGTTTTGAACACAGAATTGGTGGTGTAAGGGGGAGACTAATGGAATGGGGAACACAATAATGTGTGGTTCAGAGGTTTACAGCCAAACCATATTCTGTAGGTTTAGATTATCAGTTAAACAAATGTATTGTGTAAGTTTTGTCATGTTGCACATTTGTATAATTCCTACAACAGCTTGCAACAGTAACAGGATAATAACGACACAATAGAATGAGGCTGAAGTGCATGAATATAAAACCACTTTTAAGATATTAGGACAACTAAGATGTCTTTGCAAGTCAAATCAGCACTGAGAAAAGCAGAGCGACATTATAATACCACTAATTGGACAATGATGCATGCATCATATGAGGGGAGAGTGCTGAAATCTGTTGCTGCAGTGATGGCACTTGTATTGGTTGAATTTTATCCAATCAATGTAAAAGTAAGTATGCTTGAATTAAAAAAATGATAATAACATAAAAATTGAGTGTTCATTTAAAAACTTAAATCTCAGTTGCCTCAGCAAAGATTATTTAAAAGTTTTCGCATATTCCAAAATTTACCCCCACAGAAGTCAAGGCTGATTTTCAGTTAGCTAGTAGGCCACATGGAAAGCAATAACCCAATTACTGAGTAATCATTTAAAGGCAACATTTTGGCAAAAAGGTTTACTTGGTTCGAAATAACCTGATTTCTTTAAAACACAGGGTGTGCATGGTATATTGGCTCTTCCAACACGTCCCGTTGTCAATGCAAGATCATGGCTGTGACGTTATCCAAGAGCAAGCATGTCAGATACATGTCAGATTTTCTCTGCCTGTCTGTGTTTTTGTTTTGATTTGATTTATTTCTTGTTTTCACAATTCAGAACACCATACCATAAACTGTCCCACTTACCATCTCTTCTGATAGTCAGCTAACCAGCGGCAAACAGTAAACCAGTTACCGTATGCCGTGACAACATCTGCTACTTCAACAGTAAACAATTGAACAAGTTGAACAACTCAGTTAATTTTTGTCACTAATTAAGAATGGAAATGAGAAATGGACAGAGGCACATTAATATGATTCCTGTTTTAAAAATGTGATCTTTTATTTTGTAAATTGCATAAGGTCAATAGGTAGTCTTTCCAAGTTGTCAACAGTTTTTCAAGTTTATGTCTTATTTAAATTATGATCTCATTATAAAAACTATCAAGGGAAGTCCCTTCCTCTCTCCAGTTGTCTATTTTCTATTCTTTATTCATGATAAACTGGAAAATAAAGTAATTCATTTGTTTACTGTTTGGATTATAAGCCACTGTGCGTTTTGCATGTGTTAATAAATCTAAAGATTTAGTAAACATCAAGGTGCCATAATCGGGTTATGCTTGCCCCGGCCTTACCCTTTTAACTACTACTACTACTTTCGGCTGCTCCTGTTAGGGGTCGCCACAGCGGATCATCCGTTTCCATTTCTTCCTGTCTTCTGCGTCTTCCTCTGTCACACCAGCCACCTGCATGTCCTCCCTCACCACATCCATAAACCTTCTCTTTGGCCTTCCTCTTTTCCTCTTTCCTGGCATCTCCATATTCAGCATCCTTCTCCCAATATACCCAGCATGTCTCTTCCACACATGTCCAAGCCATCTCAATCTTGCCTCTCTTGCTTTGTCTCCAAACCGTCCAACCTGAGCTGTCCCTCTAATATACTCATTCCTAATCCTGTCCTTCTTCGTCACTCCCAGTGAAAATCTTAGCATCTTCAACTCTGCCACCTCCAGTTCCGCCTCCTGTCTTTTCATCAGTGCCACTGTCTCCAAACCATATAACATAGCTGGTCTCACAAGCATCTTGTAAACCTTCCCTTTAACTCTTGCTGGTACCCTTCTGTCACAAATCACTCCTGACACTCTTCTCCACCCACTCCACCCTACCCGCACTCTCTTCTTCACCTCTCTACTGCACTCCCCGTTACTTTGGACAGTTGACCCCAAGTATTCAAACTCATATGCTTTCATCACCTCTACTCCTTGCATCCTGACCATTCCACTGTCCTCCCTCTCATTCACGCATATGTATTCTGTCTTGCTCCTATGGACTTTCATTCCTCTTCTCTCCAGTGCATACCTCCACCTCTCCAGGCTGTCCTCAACCTGCACCCTACTCTCGCTACAGATCACAATGTCATCCATGAACATCATCGTCCATGGAGACTCCTGCCTGATCTTGTCCGTCAACCTGTCCATCACCATTGCAAACAAGAAAGGGCTCAGAGCCGATCCTTGATGTAATCCCACCTCCACCTTGAACCCATCTGTCATTCCAACCGCACACCTCACCACTGTCACACTTCCCTCATACATATCCTGCACCACTCCTACATACTTCTCTGCAACTCCGGACTTCCTCATACAACACCATACCTCCTCTCTCGGCACCTTGTCGTATGCTTTCTCTAAATCTACAAAGACACAATGTAACTCCTTCTGGCCTTCTCTACACTTCTCCATCAACTTTTTCAAAGCAAGGCCTTACCCTTTTAACAATAGTCAAATAAAGCTGTTTACATGACTGTTACCAAACTCGGAGTAATGCGTTTATCAGTTTATGATCAGGTTATTTATTTGCATGTAAACGCAGCCACTGAGGAGATAACTTAGGCTTTCTGCTAGGAATAGGATGAGGCCTCATTTATTGTCTCCTTATCTGTTTATATGGCATCCTCAGAACTAGAAATATATTTAATAGATGCTTTTGAAATATTTTTTTTACATTATTTAGGATATTCTTTGGGCTTATTAGTAACACAGGTAACGGGAAGTGCTTTCTTACCACGTTTATCTAGTGGCTGTTGGCAAAAACATTCTGCAGGGCATTGAAAAGTAATTTGTTTTTACATCAAGTTTGTCTTGTCTGTAAATTCTGCCATCTATTTTACAGTTTGAGACTGTAACCTTGGAAGAAAAAACAAAAACAAATTAGTGTGCCTAGTAATTTTTTTTTCCATCAATTAAACCCAGGATGATTGCAGATTGAACTGACTGTGTTTCTTAACAAAGTTATAACAGAACATAAAACAGCTTATATGAGCCAGGTGGCAACACTGATGACTGATGAGGCTTAAAATTTATGTTTTCTTTCATTTACCGGCAAACATGTGATTATGAAATCATTTATAGCTCTATAAATATGTTTTCTATTAGAAATCTACAGACCCCCTTAAAGGTTACGATGGGAAATGTTTTTCTGAAATACTTTTCCATTTCCTCGCAATAGGCAGGCATGGTAGCACAGTGGTTTTCGCTGTCGCCTCACAGCAAGAAGGTCCTGGGTTCGAACCCCGGGGGTTGTCCAACCTTGGGGTCATCCCACGTCGTCCTCTGTGTGGAGTTTACATGTTCTCCCCGTGTCTGCGGTGGGTTTTCTCGGGTGCTCCGGTTTCCTCCCACCATCAAAAAGACAAGCATGTTAGGGTTAATACTCCTGTCTGTGCCCCTGACCGATCCATGCAAAGAAGAACTGGAGTTGGTCCCAGGGTGCTGCATGGCAGCTGCCCACTGCTCCTCGCTACACAACTAGGATGGGTTAAATGCAGAGCAGAATTTCCCCACAGGGATTGATAAAGTATATCAAAATCAAATCAAAAAATAAGTATTGCAAGGGAAAGCAAAACCTAACTGAGATGAAGTTTGTTTGAGTTTGATATTCGGCAGTTGGACTTGTCTTTCATCGACAATAGTTCCGTATCAATAGCACCAATTATCCTCATATTAACATCACTTTAGAGAATAGAATGGGACAAGACTTTCACAAGATTAAGTCTCAACTCCCTGAGGTTATGATCCGGTCACAATCCAAAAGTATTGCAAGGCTAGCCTAAAACCTATTGTGAGGGAACACACGTTTTTCAGTAAAACAAATCCCATTTATCCCATTTAAGGGACACTAGAAACCAGCATACACATTTACTGTTTCTATTTTTTAACTTAATAAATCCATCAGATACTAAAATAGGGCAGTTTTCTCATGTGCCATCATCAGCCTCCCCATGATGCCAGGACACAAACTATCATTGACTTAAGGCTTTTGGAGGAAGTAAAGAAATTCAGGAGAAGGAGCACATCAGTTAAATTTAGGGATGCACAAACCATGTGCATCCCATCTTGAAAGAAGGGTAAATTAACTTCCTGAAATGAGATTGGCAGCAGGATTTTTTTTTTCAAAATATATCTGCAATTGCTTCATGCACTGTTGCAACCATCAGTCACATGATGCAATGCTGTGTCCATTTATGAAAAGATGGAACTTGTCCTGGGAGCTTTTAAGCTTAAGATATTATTTACTACTTTTAATATACTTCCAGTGTACTTGGTGTTTCTTTCTTTTTCTTTTTTTTTAAGCTACGTCCTAGCTCCACTTCTTACAATTTAAGTCCCCAGGTTGGGAATCTGCGATCCTTATCCACCCGGCCCATTACCTGAACATGCTGACTAGCCAATTCATACATGACAGTGACAGTCATCCCTTTGTGACTTTTTGGCAAAGTACTAATTTGCTAATGATGGCAAAGCTATTTGTACACAGTCATAGATTTGAGATTCAGTGTCAGTTTGTGAAGTTACTTAAAAAGGTACTTTATTACATGTAATGTGTTTTCTCTCAACCATAAAATTTGAGTTTACATTTGTTACAAAGTCTTTCTTGTTGTGTTAAGTAATAAATCATAGTACTTGATCTATTACTTTTAATTCACAGAAAGTTGAACCAGTTCATCTGGACACAGCGTTTATTGAGAGAAACATTTCTCTCAATAAACGCTGTGTCCAGATAAACTGATTCAACTCTCTATGATTTTTTTTTATTGAGTATGCATAAAGACATTACTTTTAATTGCTCTCAGCAACACACTCCAATAACTCTCGCTAGCAAGGTGTGTCAGTATTATATCAGTCTAACAGAGGACTCATTTGACTTAAATGTTTTTTTCCTCTTTAAATTTCACCCAAGAAAGGGTTTCCTTGACAAATAAATGGTAGCAGTTGCTGAAATTAAATGGCACCAACTCAAGCCATCGGCTTATCTTTGGTTTAAGAGAGAGTGAGTAATGGCATAATTTCAGTGAATTAATCCTCTTTAGTTTTTTTAGTGTCAGTGGACACACATGGGGGTATAATTGCAGGACTCAATGAGACATGCAAAATTGGGAGGAAAAGGGGAGAATATTCAAGAGAAAAGCAACATCAGCAAGAGGTAAGAATAACCTTATAGCTCCAACGTTTACTAAAGAACAAGTCTGTATGAAGTCATAAAATAGCAGTAAAACTGAGAGCAATAAAAAAGAAAATTTTATTTTATTGTTTTCTCCTCTATTCTTCTTCTTACCTCCATTCACAGATATCTGAATTATCCATAGAGCTTTGACATACTAAGTATGACATAAATGCATGCAGTTTAAATACATCAAAATAGCATCAAAATATTACATTCAACGGCACATGCAAAAAGCTTAGCGTTATTGGCTAAATACTAAACAATTTTGAATTACCTTTACAGCTAGCATAAAGCCAGTACCCAGAAAAAAAACTTAAATTCAAAACAAATTCCTGTTAATACCTTTAGATTACCTTCAGATTTACTCTCCATTTCTTATTTAACACTTTTTTATGCCTTATGTAAAGCACTTATTTAAGAATTACCATTGTGTATGAAATGATGAAATGTGCTATACAAATAAACTTGTCTTGCCTAGATAAAATGATAATTATCAAATTACGGGCAATGGTTGCATTGGGAAAACAGCTGCGTGCCTTCAGATTATATTGTGCATCTGACATAAAAATCTTTTTCCAATGCAATGTGCCCCCCCCCCCCAACTTCCTACTTCTTGTCTACTGGAAGAATCCTGCAATTGTTTTTTTCCTAGGTAAGCGAGGAGAAAAAAAATGCATAAACTTGCATATAGCTGAATGCAACAGGAATAAAGCAGGAGATACTAAATTTCAGAAAACAATTACCCCGGAAGGCAGAATACATACAAGACATAGAATTTTAACAGAAACACACTTAAGCATAAGCACTACTTGCAATTATTATGACATTGCCCAGTTCAAATAATATGTTTTGTTAATTTGGTATTCAAGATTATGTAATTCAAAGAAACTGAAAAGTGATACTCCAAGTCTGCAGGAAATGATTATGTCTGAAATGAAAACTCTCAATTATTGATACTGTCAATTCATTATCTCCCAACTTCACATAAAGGGTTTGTCAGCCAGGAAAATTATGTTTTTTGTGCCATAAAGTTGTGGATTGAACCTGGTCAAACTGTTAACCACCTTTTCAGTGTTATTGGGGACTAGGCCTAGTTCCTGCATGCAAAAACAACCCTATAATAATTTTAAGATGATACTGACAACTCAGCTTTTCTCAATATGCATTGATATTGCATGCATGGATATTTACCAGAGTTGACTAGCGATAACAAATATATGGTAATTGCAAATTGGTTGTCTATTTTGTCTATTACCTGGAAATAGATTTTTATACACAAAATATTGAATTTATTTATTTTTTTTTAAAATGTACAATGACAAGGTTAATGCAAAAAGAAAACAATAAATGACTATTTTTATCAACTCAAAACAGTGTCCAATGTTTAATATTTATCAGTATGCAGCGGGTCATCAAGGCGGCCCAGCATATCACCGGTACCCAGCTCCCAGCCATAAAAGACATTTATCACAAACGCTGCCTTCGAAGGGCTCTTAGCATCAGCAGAGATCCCACCCACCCCAACCATGGACTGTTCTCCCCCCTGCACTCTGGGAGGCGCTACAGGAGCCTCAGAGCCCGCACTACCAGGCTCAAAAACCGCTTCTTTCCACAAGCTTGTTGCCCACCTGAACCTGGCCACCCACTGAATGTCTGTAGATATTTTTAAATATTTAACTTATTTTTAGCTTTTGGTCTTCATGTGTGTATATCTTACACTGTGTTTGCTGTGTTTGTCTGTGTCTGACTTGCACTGTTTGGTGAAGCCGCAGCTCTCATTTCGTTTTTAACATGTGCCTGCACAATGTTTTTAATGACAATAAATTGAATTAATTGTTATATTTGTGCCTTCATGCGTCTGTGTCTCTGATGAAACAAAATGCCGGCTTAGTGATGCTCACACTCGGATAGTTAGGGCTGTTCCTTTAGAAATAGAGGCCTATTTATTCTGCAATTAACGGACTTTCTGTCTATCACAGTAAAAAGTAATTACTGATATTACCTTAAAAAAGAACATATTGTGGCAGTATGAGGAAAAACACAGGAGACGAAGGCGAGTTTGAACTTTATTCCTCAGCTCCAAAACCAAACTGAAACAGGAACAACCCTGCACCAGAGAGCCCGGGAACGTAAGCGACGCCCCCAACGTAAACCACGCCCCCAGCTCGCAGCCCTGCTGGGTGAGAGGCATAGCCCCTAGTGTCCGCCAACCCCCCCCCCCCCAACACCCAGAAGGGACTCCTGGAAAGAAAATCAAGTGTCTCACTGGAGGCTTAAGCAGCCTGCCATAACGGCTGCGCCGTCCCTCAGCAGAAACAGTAGGTGAAACACAGTCCAAAGCCGGCTGAGAAGCAGAATGCTGAACCTGTGAAGACACTGCCGGGGTCCTGGAAGGAGGGTGACCCCGACGGGGAACCTGGGCCGGAAACACAACTTCGCCTGCCACCCTGTGCGGCGGTTTAAGCCTATCAAGCGTGACACGCTCCCTACGCCCACCCATATCCAGCACAAAACCCTTAGGACCCGTCTCAAGAACCCGAAATGGGCCATCGTATGGGGGTTGGAGGGGCGAGCGGTGAGCATCATGCCGTACAAAAACAAAACGAGCCGACATGAGCTCCGCAGGCACGAACGACCGCGGAAAACAGTGGTGAACGGCAGGCCCGTAGCCAGAAACATTTTTTTGGGGGGGGGGGGGGTCGGGCAACACTGCCAAAAGCTACCGGTAAACAAAATTCCCACACTGTATACTATAGCCTAACACCCAACCGTACGGTAAATGTCAAAGTATTAATGGCCCATAGATAATCATCAATGCATTAATAAATAAAAGTGGGTCTTACCTTATAAAAGCAGGTCCAATCGTCTTTTTTGTCTGCAAAAGATGTCCAGTACCTCTTCCGGCGTCACCACAATGTCTCCGTGCTCCGAGAGCAATATCAGTCCATTAAGCCGTCTTTCCGTCATTGTACTGCGCATTTTGTCCTTGATCCTTCCCAGACGGGAAAAAACTTCTCTCGACATGGGCACTGGTGACAGGAAGCGTGGTCAAAACGCGGAGAAGCTTGAAGATGCTTGGAAACAACTCACTGTTACAGGCATTTAATGCCTCAATGGCATTTTGTGGAACATAAGTTGCATCTTTCCATTTATCCCGCCAGGTGTCAATTTCTGACTTTACAACTTCAAGATGCGGTGACACTTCATCAGGATACAGGTTGGAGAGCGCGTGAGCTGAGCTGTCGTTCAGCATGCTGACCTTAGATGGCAGTAAGGATCAGAGGTTGGAGATCACATATCTGTGTTTGCTGAAGCGTTCCTTCATCTGTGATGAATAAAAGTCAAGCATGACTATGAAAAGCTTTTGCCGGTAGTGATTTTCACGGGCCTTCAATGAATCCTCATTGCAGTCCATGCCTCTTCGTGGTCGAAATTCAACCCCATTCTTGACTGCTTGGGATGAGGTCTTTTGGAAAATCTGCCTGAACTCCATCTCAGAGTTAGCCCTCATCTCATCTACCTGCTTAATAACAGCATCAGCAGCTGAAACGCAACTCACCAAGTCACAATTTTCCTCTTGCAGTCGGGTAAAAGACGTTCCGTCTCGTGTCGCAGACTGGCAGACCGCAAAGCCGAATCATGGAAAAAAGTGCAGATTTCCGAGACAATTCCAAAGCAATTTCGCACCATTTGTACAGTGCAGCACTTGTTTAGGACCAAATTCAAACTTGTTGAGTAGTACCGTTAGCATGAAAAGAGCAGACGGACAACGCAAGGTGTAGTTTCAACTTCCTTTACTCGGAACTCTTCTTCAGGGACATGCACATATCAACACGTACAGTCTGTAGTGCTAGGCGCTACTGCCACCTACTGGAATGATAAGGCATGTAAGACAATACCACATATCCCTCTCTTTTAAGAATAACATTCCTGCAATAAACCATGTTTTGAATGAACACTTTAAGTAAACGACTCTGACTTGTCAACCATTTGTAACTGAAAGTAGCTTATATAGCATATCAAATATATGTCAAAAATATTGCATATCAATTTTAAACTGAAAGTGCATCTAAGTAACACTGTACGCCATCCAGGCCTGACAGGATCTGTGACATCATGCGCTGAAACGCACTTGGAGCTGAGGCGAGACCGAATGGAACCTTTGTGAAGTGGAAAAGTCCATCATGTGTAATAAAGCTGGTAAGGTCTCTGCTCTCAGGGTGGAGTGGAACCTGATAATACGCATTTTGTAGGTCGATGGATGAAAACATGTGTGCTCCTCGCAGCTCATGGAACACCTCCTCAATGTGTGGTAAGGAGTGGCTATCGATGACCACCGCCTTGTTAGGCTCACGGAGATCTGCACATATCCTGAGCCGGCCTGACTTCCGTTTCACCACCACAATGGGTGAAACCCACGGTGAGGAGTCGATGCGCTCAATCACTCCATCCTTCTCCAATCTCTTCAGCTCTTCTGAAACTTGGTCACGCACGGCGAAGGGCAGACGGCGTAGCTTCATCTGCACAGGCTGCACGTCAGATCTCACCTTTACTTTGTGGACGAAGCCTCTAACTGTCCCAGTACTCTCTGCATTGACAGTTGGCTCCATGTTGACAGTAGTGTAGTGTACGGGAACAGCAGGGTTTGTAACAGGTAGGGTTTTACTAACAGTCACTTTACCATCTGAAATTTGTAGCCATAGCGCATTGAAAAGGTCCATGCCCAATATGGGCGTTCCCGCTGGCACCACATGAATGTGTGTAGACGCACTGTTTGTCTCGTAAGTCACTTTCAGCTCCATGCAACCAAGCACCTGTATCGGTTTCTGTGTGTAAGTGGTAAGTCTTTTTTCGGGCTTTGAAAGGGTCACATGACTGAAGTGATTTCTGTATATGTGCTCAGGAAGGATGGAAACGCCAGACCCAGTATCTATTATCAAATCAGTACTAATTGTGGGGCCGCTGGAAGCCTCCAGGGAGACACAGCACATCAGCTTATTGCACCATGTCACGTCATTCTCATCAATGTGTAGCACTGTCACAGTGTCAACACTCTCAGTGGAAGCAGTGGACACTTCCCCCACATTTTGTGACGCAGACTTGCTTTTACAGACTTTGGCATACTGTCCATTCTTGTTACATTGTCTGAAGGCTTCTGTGGACGTCTGTGTTTCCCGCCTCGGAACGTAGACCCCCCACGCACCATGCCGACTCCTGCTGACGCTCCATGGTGTGTAGTGGTCATCGCTTTAGCCCCAGCTACTGCATGTTCTATCTGGCATGAAATTGTAATGGCTTTCTCCAGAGTCAGATTTCCCTCAAGCAGCAGACGTTCTCTAATCCTAGCATTGTTCGTCTTTTCAACAATCTGATCTCTCTTCATATCGTCAGCGAGCCCGCCAAACTCACATGTAGCAACGAGTTCACGCAGGGCAGCAGCAAACTCTGCAGTAGACTCACAAGTCCTCTGAGATCTCTGTCGAAACTTATTTCTCTCTGCCACGACATTCAACTTCGGGACAAAACAAGTTTTCAATGCTTTCAAAGCATCTGCATAAGAGTCACTATCGACTGGCAGTGTATAAAAAATGCGGGTAGGTGGTTTTAGTGTCTGAACCCCCCCCCCGAAACCCCACGGACCGTCTGAAATGGCACCAATAATTATTTAGTTATCGTTTTGATTATTTGTCACCGCCCCTCTAACCTAATCATACACTGCATCTATCGTGACTGACAGGCGTTAAACCTGTCAGTTAATTTGTTTCCAAACATGATGTTGTGGTGGACACGTATTGGGGACAGAATTCAACCCAGGAGCTAAGGGTTAAGTCATGGTTGCCCTGGCAGGTTAACGCAGGGTTAAGTTATGGTTGTCCAGCCAGTTTTCTGGTTATTCTTGCCACCTCCGCTCAGTCGAGCTGTGGGTTTTGTTTGTCTCTCTGATTTACCGTGGATTAAAGAAAGTTGCCTACACGGCTAAAGTGTGAACCTACGGTCTTCTCCGTTCCTTCGGCTCTACACTGGTGACCCCGACGTCGGTTTTCGGATAAGTTTTCTGAAACCACACACATTATGGCTACGAACGCCGTTGCAATTAAACTGCCGGAGTTTTGGGAGTCTTCCGCGGCTACATGGTTCGCGCAGGCTGAGGCACAGTTCGCGCTCAGAGACATAACAGCAGACGAGACCAGGTACTACTACGTATTGGCAGCGCTGGGGTGCGCTACGGCTTCCAGGATAAGCGGTTTCATAACCAACCCACCGGCCGATGGTAAATACGCCGCACTTAAACATCTCCTCCTTGAAACTTTTGAACTGTCTGCAACGGAGAGAGCACGTCGCCTCTTCGCAATTCAGGGCTTGGGAGATGGCAAACCATCGGAGCTAATGAGCAGGATGTTAAACCTACTGGGTCAAGAAAAGCCATGTTTCCTGTTTATGGAGCTGTTTCTGCGCAACATGCCGCCCCACGTCCAGACTGCGCTCGCTAACTCCACCATCACTGATCCCCGTGAGCTGGCAAAGGAGGCTGACCGATTCTTCGTCGCTACACAACGTTCCTCCCATGCCGGGGTGCTGGCTCCTACCTTCAATGGCCCCCCGCCGACATCGCGGGCGTGGCCCGACGGTGGCGCCAAAGCATCAGACCGCTACAAGCCCTCTGGACTCTGTATGTACCACGCTCGATTTGGTGCGAAAGCTAAACGGTGCCGTTCCCCCTGCAACTACAGGCCGACGGGAAACGAGAGGGCCAACACTCAGTAGTGGCCATGAGTGTTGGCGATACGAGCAGGCTACTCTTCATCCTCGACACCATCTCCGGTCGGCGATTTCTTTGTGACACGGGCGCACAGAGAAGCGTGCTCCCTGCTACTGACGTCGACATCATGGGCGGGGAGCGGGGCCCCCAGTTGGCGACGGCTGACGGCAGCCCTATCCACACCTACGGCGTGCGGTCTGTAGAACTGTGTTTTGGTGGACAACGTTTCACGTGGGAGTTCGTCATGGCCAATGTAACGCTTCCCCTCCTCGGAGCTGATTTTTTGTGCGCTTACGGTTTACTAGTGGACATTCAGAACAGCCGTCTGGTCGATGCCTTAACCTTCTCCTCCTTCGCATGTACGCGGAGGGAAGCGGCCTATGCAGGTCTAGCCAACTCTCTCTCAGAGGCAGACAAGTTCACCCGCCTCCTCGCTGAGTTCCCTGACCTCACCCAGCCTACCTTCTCTGCACCCACCGCTAAGCATGGGGTGGAGCATCACATTGCTACGAAGGGGCCCCCGGTCTACGCCAGAGCCAGGCGTCTCGACCCCGCCAAACTCGCCATTGCCAAGTCTGAGTTCGAGCACCTGGAACGCATGGGGATCATCCGCCGCTCTGACAGCCCGTGGGCGTCCCCACTCCACATCGTCGCTAAGCCTGATGGAGGTTGGCGCCCATGCGGGGACTACCGCCGACTAAATGACGCCACCACGCCTGACCGCTATCCTGTCCCGCATATCCAGGACTTTTCTGCAAACCTGTCTGGCAAATGCGTCTTCTCAAAAGTCGACCTGGTCCGTGGTTATCATCAAGTTCCCGTGCACCCCTCAGACATCCCCAAGACAGCGGTGACAACCCCATTCGGCCTATTTGAATTCCTACGAATGCCATTTGGACTCAAAAACGCGGCCCAGTCCTTTCAGCGGCTGATGGATTCAGTGCTCCGTGGCCTTCCTTTCATCTTCGTCTATTTGGACGACATACTCATCGCCAGCGCCTCCGAGGAAGAACACCTGTCCCATCTTCATGCCCTCTTCACACGCCTCAGCCAGCATGGGCTGATCGTCAACCCGGCGAAGTGCCGGTTCGGGCTGACAGCCATGGATTTCCTCGGGCACCGCATCACTGGGGACGGGGCAGTCCCCCTGCCCTCAAAGGTGGAAGCGGTGGCGGCCTTTCCGCGCCCCCAAACAGCTCGTGCGCTCAGGGAGTTCATCGGGATGGTGACATTCTACCACCGCTTCATTCCTCGAGCCGCCTTTATCATCCGGCCACTGTACGAGGCGCTGAAAGGCATGTCCCCCAACCAGGCGGTCGACTGGACAGCAGAGCGGGACCGTGCGTTCACCGAGACTAAAGCTGCGCTCTCCCAGGCTACCCTGCTAGCGCATCCTTCACCTACAGCGCCTATTTCCATAACCACGGATGCATCGGACTATGCTGTTGGTGCGGTTCACGAACAGTGGGTGGGGGGGGCTTGGCAGCCTTTGGCCTTTTTCAGTCGCCAGCTTACACCCCGAGAGCGCAAGTATAGTACTTTTGACAGGGAACTCCTCGGTCTCTGGCTCGCCGTCCGGCATTTCCGTTTCCTGCTAGAGGGCCGCGAGTTTACTGCGTACGTGGACCACAAGCCCCTCACGTTTGCCATGTCCAAGACGGCCGAGCCATGGTCCGCTCGCCAGCAGCGACAACTCTCCTACATTTCGGAATTCACTACCGACATCCAGCACGTCGCTGGTAAGTCTAACCAGGTAGCTGACTGCCTGTCTAGGGCAGTGATTGGAGCGGTCCACCTAGGCCTTGACTATGCACAGATGGCTGCTGACCAGGCCACGGACCCGAGCATCCTCCGTCTCCGGGCCTCCGACACGGGGCTCCGCCTGCAGGACGTTCCTTTCAGCGACACAGGTGTCACCCTCCTGTGTGACGTCTCCACAGGACAGCCCAGGCCCATCGTCCCGCACAGCTGGAGACGCCCCGTATTTGAAGCTGTGCACGGCCTCTCTCATCCAGGTGGTAAGCCATCCGTGCGCCTGACCTCTGCTAAGTTTGTGTGGGAGGGACTTAAGAGAGACGTGAAAGCGTGGGCCGACTCGTGTGTTGCCTGTCAGCGGGCTAAGATACACCGCCACATTAAGGCGCCCCTGGAACGCTTCGCAGTGCCGGAGAGACGATTTGACCATGTCCACGTCGACCTGGTTGGTCCCCTACCCCCCTCCCGTGGGTTCACCTACCTCTTCACTGTGGTGGACAGGACTACGCGCTGGCCTGAAGCTGTTCCCCTGGCATCCACGACGTCTGCTGATGTGGCCCGGGCTTTTATTGGGTCGTGGGTCTCACGTTTCGGTACGCCTTCCGACCTTTCATCTGACCGTGGGCCACAGTTTACCTCAGAGCTATGGAATGCTGTGGGTGAGGCTCTGGGCGTCAAGCTTCATCGCACTACCGCCTACCACCCTCAGGCGAACGGCCTATGTGAGCGCTTCCACCGGTCCATGAAGGCTGCGCTTCGGGCTACTCTCAAGGACTGCAACTGGGTTGACAAGCTCCCATGGGTCATGCTGGGCCTGCGGACCGCCCCGAAGGAAGACCTACAAGCCTCCTCTGCGGAGCTGGTGTACGGCACGCCGCTGCGAGTCCCAGGCGATTTCATGCCCAATGCAACGCGTCCCTGGTCAGCTGTGGACCAACGAGCCTCCTTGCTGGACGGGGTCAGAGCTTTCACACCCGTCCCTACCGCCCAACACGGCGCTCCGGTGTCCCAGGTGCCCCCAGGTCTGCAGTCAGCGGACTACGTGTTCATCCGTCACGACGCACACCGCCCCCCTCTGCAACCCCCTTATGACGGCCCCTTCCGCGTCCTGGAACGGGGAACTAAGCACCTGGTGGTGGATTTTGGGGGCACGGCCGAGCATGTTTCAGTGGACCGAGTTAAACCCGCACACCTGGACTTGACGCAGCCGTTGGAGTTAGCCCAACCTCCTCGTCGCGGTCGTCCCCCGGCTCCGCCTCCTCCCCCCGTGGAGGCCCGAGCTGCCTCTTCTGCTCCTCAGGCCGACCTCCACAGGCCCGCGTCAATGCCTCCCAGAGACACTCCGGCCCCTGTTATCCGGAGCCGCCGCGGACGGCCTGTCGTCCACCCACGCCTGCCTGACTTCGATTACTAGGGCGAATTCTGGGGGGGCTCATGTGGTGGACACGTATTGGGGACAGAATTCAACCCAGGAGCTAAGGGTTAAGTCATGGTTGCCCTGGCAGGTTAACGCAGGGTTAAGTTATGGTTGTCCAGCCAGTTTTCTGGTTATTCTTGCCACCTCCGCTCAGTCGAGCTGTGGGTTTTGTTTGTCTCTCTGATTTACCGTGGATTAAAGAAAGTTGCCTACACGGCTAAAGTGTGAACCTACGGTCTTCTCCGTTCCTTCGGCTCTACAATGTATCTTATTGGTCTGTTTCGTAAAACAAATAAAATCACACGCTTTTTATTGGCTCAGGGGTCTGACGAGTCAGCTAAGCAACCTGCCACTGGTTATGCTAGCTAAATGGTCGATCTATAGTTTGCTTTTCAAAAGCAATGGAGCCGCCGAAAGCTACCTGTAAATCAGGCAAGAGCAGTAAAGTTAATATTCGTAAAATCAGTGATTTTTTTTGTTTCAACGTGTCCCGACTCAAAAAAGAAAAAAAAGAACTTTACAGATGATCTGGTCACTAACGTTACCGATTTTCCGGAGCAAGTGTTAGCAGACCCACTGCCCTCCTCGGAAACGGAGCCAGAGTTAGCCGACCCGCCCGCCGTCCTCTACCTCGGAAACGTTTTCACACGACTTTGTGGATTATATTGGTGGGAAAATATCAGACGAACAGAGAAGATAAATATACTCACTGGACTGGACGGCCAATATCGGACAAACATTCCCTACAAAACTAGGAGGTAAACTACGTTTCCAACGTCATTGGATTGACCAGTTTAGCTGGCTAGTATACTCAGCAAGGTCCGACGGTTGTTTTTGTAAGCACTGTGTTGCGTTTGCAGTCGAGCATGTGGGCAAGGGAGGGCACAGAAAAGCTGGCAAGCTAATTAATGTCCACTTCTCAGACTGGAAACATGCTTTAGAGACGTTCAAAGGCCATGCACAAAAGGCATATCACAAGGATGCATGTTTGAAAGCGGACAATTTCCAAATGGTTCTCAACAATAAAATGGATGCAATTTCACTGAGGCTAGATTCTGAGAGAAAAAAGCGAGTCCAAGAAAACAGAGAAAAACTCAAAAGCATCATTGCAACGTTGATTTTTTGCGGTCGCCAAGAACTCGCCCTGAGAGGTGATATTGATTCAGGACCAGTGACATTGAATGAGCCAACTCACAATGACGGAAATTTCAGGGCTTTGCTCAGGTTTAGGGCTACATCTGGCGACACAGTACTGTTACAACACTTGAGTAAATGTGCAGCAAACGCTAGCTACTGCAGTCCTGATGTACAAAAGGAAATAATCAGCATAATTGGAGATGTGATAACAAACAAACTGGTGCAGAAAGTAAACTCCGCGCAGTGTTTCGCTGTGTTGGCAGATGAAATGAAAGATGTTTCAGGGCGGGAGCAGCTTTCTGTTTGTGTCAGATACGTGAACCAGCATGACAGCCAATATAGCATCAGAGAGGATTTTTTGTCCTTTGTTGATATCGAGAAGTTAACCGGGGAGGCAATCGCCGGTTCAATCGAAAGTCAGTTGGCAAATGCAGGCGTTGATTTACAGTTTTTACGTGGCCAGGGATACGACGGCGCATCTGCCATGAGTGGCCGTTTAAATGCTGCCCAAGCAAAAATAAAAGAGAAGCACAAGCAAGCAGTTTATGTGCACTGTGCCAGCCACAGTTTTGTGGTATTGTCTTACATGCCTTATCCTTCCAGTAGGTGGCAGTAGCGCCTAGCACTACAGACTGTACGTGTTGATATGTGCATGTCCCTGAAGAGGAGTTCCGAGTAAAGGAAGTTGAAACTACACCTTGCGTTGTCCGTCTGCTCTTTTCATGCTAACGGTACTACTCAACATATTGGCGACGAGGATGGGATAATTATGGCCCTACTAGGTATTTCGCCACCTCCGGCATTTTTACACAGTCCGGGTGTGCCCACTGTCCACTTTGATACGTGGATTCGTATGTTTGATAACTACGTGATGGCTCTTGCTGACAAGATGGAAGACAAGAGGAAGCGCACTCTGCTAATTCATACAATCGGTGCGGAGGCACAACGCATTTTTTTATACACTGCCAGTCGATAGTGACTCTTATGCAGATGCTTTGAAAGCATTGAAAACTTGTTTTGTCCCGAAGTTGAATGTCGTGGCAGAGAGAAATAAGTTTCGACAGAGATCTCAGAGGACTTGTGAGTCTACTGCAGAGTTTGCTGCTGCCCTGCGTGAACTCGTTGCTACATGTGAGTTTGGCGGGCTCGCTGACGATATGAAGAGAGATCAGATTGTTGAAAAGACGAACAATGCTAGGATTAGAGAACGTCTGCTGCTTGAGGGAAATCTGACTCTGGAGAAAGCCATTACAATTTCATGCCAGATAGAACATGCAGTAGCTGGGGCTAAAGCGATGACCACTACACACCATGGAGCGTCAGCAGGAGTCGGCATGGTGCGTGGGGGGTCTACGTTCCGAGGCGGGAAACACAGACGTCCACAGAAGCCTTCAGACAATGTAACAAGAATGGACAGTATGCCAAAGTCTGTAAAAGCAAGTCTGCGTCACAAAATGTGGGGGAAGTGTCCACTGCTTCCACTGAGAGTGTTGACACTGTGACAGTGCTACACATTGATGAGAATGACGTGACATGGTGCAATAAGCTGATGTGCTGTGTCTCCCTGGAGGCTTCCAGCGGCCCCACAATTAGTACTGATTTGATAATAGATACTGGGTCTGGCGTTTCCATCCTTCCTGAGCACATATACAGAAATCACTTCAGTCATGTGACCCTTTCAAAGCCCAAAAAAAGACTTACCACTTACACACAGAAACCGATACAGGTGCTTGGTTGCATGGAGCTGAAAGTGACTTACGAGACAAACAGTGCGTCTACACACATTCATGTGGTGCCAGCGGGAACGCCCATATTGGGCATGGACCTTTTCAATGCGCTATGGCTACAAATTTCAGATGGTAAAGTGACTGTTAGTAAAACCCTACCTGTTACAAACCCTGCTGTTCCCGTACACTACACTACTGTCAACATGGAGCCAACTGTCAATGCAGAGAGTACTGGGACAGTTAGAGGCTTCGTCCACAAAGTAAAGGTGAGATCTGACGTGCAGCCTGTGCAGATGAAGCTACGCCGTCTGCCCTTCGCCGTGCGTGACCAAGTTTCAGAAGAGCTGAAGAGATTGGAGAAGGATGGAGTGATTGAGCGCATCGACTCCTCACCGTGGGTTTCACCCATTGTGGTGGTGAAACGGAAGTCAGGCCGGCTCAGGATATGTGCAGATCTCCGTGAGCCTAACAAGGCGGTGGTCATCGATAGCCACTCCTTACCACACATTGAGGAGGTGTTCCATGAGCTGCGAGGAGCACACATGTTTTCATCCATCGACCTACAAAATGCGTATTATCAGGTTCCACTCCACCCTGAGAGCAGAGACCTTACCAGCTTTATTACACATGATGGACTTTTCCACTTCACAAAGGTTCCATTCGGTCTCGCCTCAGCTCCAAGTGCGTTTCAGCGCATGATGTCACAGATCCTGTCAGGCCTGGATGGCGTACAGTGTTACTTAGATGCACTTTCAGTTTAAAATTGATATGCAATATTTTTGACATATATTTGATATGCTATATAAGCTACTTTCAGTTACAAATGGTTGACAAGTCAGAGTCGTTTACTTAAAGTGTTCATTCAAAACATGGTTTATTGCAGGAATGTTATTCTTAAAAGAGAGGGATATGTGGTATTGTCTTACATGCCTTATCATTCCAGTAGGTGGCAGTAGCGCCTAGCACTACAGACTGTACGTGTTGATATGTGCATGTCCCTGAAGAAGAGTTCCGAGTAAAGGAAGTTGAAACTACACCTTGCGTTGTCCGTCTGCTCTTTTCATGCTAACGGTACTACTCAACAAGTTTGAATTTGGTCCTAAACAAGTGCTGCACTGTACAAATGGTGCGAAATTGCTTTGGAATTGTCTCGGAAATCTGCACTTTTTTCCATGATTCGGCTTTGCGGTCTGCCAGTCAGCGACACGAGACGGAACGTCTTTTACCCGACTGCAAGAAAACGCGACTGACGAAGTTGTGTGAAACGAGATGGGTCGAACGCCACGACGCAATATTTACATTCAACGAGCTTTTAGACCCTGTGCGATCCAGCCTGCAGAAAATCAGTGAAACCTTCACAGGAGACACATCTGTCAAAGCCACTCAGCTCTTTAATTCAATTGACAATGCAGAATTCATGCTGTCCATGAATGTGAGTGAGAAGATACTTGCAAAAACCTACCACCTGTCCACCTTCCTTCAGAAGGAAAATTGTGACTTGGTGAGTTGCGTTTCAGCTGCTGATGCTGTTATTAAGCAGGTAGATGAGATGAGGGCTAACTCTGAGATGGAGTTCAGGCAGATTTTCCAAAACACCTCTTCCCAAGCAGTCAAGAATGGGGTTGAATTTCGACCACGAAGAGGCATGGACTGCAATGAGGATTCATTGAAGGCCTGTGAAAATCACTACCGGCAAAAGCTTTTCATAGTCATGCTTGACTTTTATTCATCACAGATGAAGGAACGCTTCAGCAAACACAGAAATGTGATCTCCAACCTCTGATCCTTACTGCCATCTAAGGTCAGCATGCTGAACGACAGCTCAGCTCACGCGCTCTCCAACCTGTATCCTGATGAAGTGTCACCGCATCTTGAAGTTGTAAAGTCAGAAATTGACACCTGGCGGGATAAATGGAAAGATGCAACTTATGTTCCACAAAATGCCATTGAGGCATTAAATGCCTGTAACAGTGAGTTGTTTCCAAGCATCTTCAAGCTTCTCCGCGTTTTGACCACGCTTCCTGTCACCAGTGCCCATGTCGAGAGAAGTTTTTTCCCGTCTGGGAAGGATCAAGGACAAAATGCGCAGTACAATGACGGAAAGACGGCTTAATGGACTGACATTGCTCTCGGAGCACAGAGACATTGTGGTGACGCCGGAAGAGGTACTGGACATCTTTTGCAGACAAAAAAGACGATTGGACCTGCTTTTATAAGGTAAGACCTACTTTTATTTATTAATGCATTGATGATTATCTATGGGCCATTAATACGTTGACATTTACCGTACGGTTGGGTGTTAGGATATAGTATACAGTGTGGGAATTTTATTTACCGGTAGCTTTTGGCAGTGTTGCCTGACCCCCCCCCCCAAAAAAAATGTTTCTGGCTACGGGCCTGCTGCACACCCAAGGATCGCGCAAATGCCGACCAGAGCTCTGACACGGACTGGGGGCCCCTGTCTAAGGTGATATCCTGAGTGCCGAAACGGGCGACCCAGGAGGAAAGAAACGCGCGTGCAACGTCCGAGGATGTTGTGGAGGACAGAGGGACAGCCTCTGGCCATCTGGTGGTCCAATCTACCATTGTGAGCAGGTGCGTAAACCCCTGTGAAGAAGGTAGAGGGCCCACCAGGTCCACATGCACGTGGTCGAAACGTCTGGTCGGGATCGGAAACGGTTCGAGGGGCGACTTAGTGTGCTGGTGGACCTTAGCGCGCTGGCACGCCACACATGCAGCCTGCCACCCCTTGACGTCCTTGCGGAGGCCAGGCCAGACGAACTTGGAACCGACCAACTTCACCGACGCCCGAACTCCAGGGTGCGAGAGGGAGTGAATCGATTCGAAAACTCGTCGGCACCAGGCCACTAGAACAACGGGGCGGGGACGGCCGGTGGAGACATCGCAGAGGAGGGCAGGACTGCCTTCCTGCATCACAGCATCCTCTAGCTTGAGGCCGGTACGCGTTGACCTAAGGGCAAGGATGTCCGGGTCGCTGAGCTGGTCGGCAGCCATAGAAATCCACACGGAGGTGCACAGGACAGGACACAAGCACACAAGACAGACAATCAGCAACAGGGTTGGACTTCCCGGCCACATGCTGAATGTCCGTTGTGAACTCAGAGATGGCCGCCAGGCGGCGCTGCTGACGAGCAGACCACGGCTCAGTCACCTTGGACATGGTGAAAGTCAGCGGTTTATGGTCCACATAAGCCGTGAATCAGCGACCCTCCAGCAGGAAGCGGAAATGACGGGTTGCAAGGTGCAGTGCCAGCAACTCCTGGTCAAAAACGTTGTACTTGCGCTCGCTATCTCGCAGTTTGCGGCTAAAAAATGCGAGTGGCTGCCACGCATTCGCCACACGCTGTTCAACCACAGCCCCCACGGCTATGTCAGACGCGTCGGTTGTTAAAGCTATGGACGCCGTGGGTGTGGGATGGGCGAGGAGGGCAGCGTTAGCCAGGGCGCACTTAGCTCCGTCAAAGGCCTGGACCCGTTCTGGAGTCCAGTCGACAGGGTCGTTAGCCTTCTTAAGCCGCAGGGCTTCGTAAAGTGGCTGAAGGAGGTGGGCAGCGCGAGGGAGGAAACGGTTATAGAAATTCACCAGGGACGTGCGGTCAGCATGGATGGATTAATGCACGGGCCGACGGGGCCCGGGCCCCAGGGCCCCGCCCTTCTGGGGGCCCCCAAGATTGTCCTCACGTCCTCTGAAATCCGCCCAATGATTACCCCTTCTATAAATAATCATTACAAGAGGTAATGTCGATTACCAGGGTTTATATAAGACATGATTTCACTAGAATTCTCAATCATGGTGGCAAAATATTTTTTTACAATTGTATGCCAAAAATATTCCTGTATTATTTCAAATATAGATTCATTAGCACCAATGTACAATTAAATGTTATAGGCTACACATACAAACAAAAACAAAAATCATTAAAAAATTAAAATAAATTGCATCATGGGCCAATAGATTTGCTCTTGACGATCATGATTCACGTTCAAGTACGTAGGTACGTCATTGTAGGCTATACAAAAAACAAAAATGGAGAAGAGGCGTTATGCTAGTGGGTTCCTTAAAAGAAAACCAAAACAGGAAAAAGTTGAAAGACAGGCGTCCGAGTTGCAAAAGATCCCAAAATTGGATAGTTTTTTTAAAAAAAGAAAGAAACTCAAACCCCGGATAAGGATGAACAAGAAGCGCTACTACCGCCAAGCGTTAGCAACTGTGATGAAGCTAGCAACATTAGGCCTACTGAAGATGAGCTAACGTTAACAGCAACCGCCATGAATGGACAGCAGCAGCATTTGGATAAAAGTGGCTGCTCATCAGCAAGCGAGCTAACTGTCGCCACGTTCGGGGGTTTACTGCAGCAAGAGCAACCGCCAAGTCCAATCGTGGAGAAAAACGGTGATGAGCAGCATGACGACAATCACAAACAATATATCAGCGATCCTGGGGAGTGGGGTGAGAAGATTAGTGAACATTTAATGTGTTGTTTGCTTCAGAAGGGTCCGACAGCTTGTCAGAATAGAAGCAAGACATATCCTGCATCTGCTCGGGAAATCAATGGAAAGTTAAGATCACTTTCTAATGAACTGTTTTTATGTCGTTTACCCAACGGGGAAGAGGTGGCTCGTGAATGGCTGATTTACTCTCCATCAAATGGACGCGTTTTTTGTTTTGCCTGCAAATTATTTCTAACGAAAATGAATGCGTTTGTCGAATTCTGCGACTGGAAGCACCCAGAGCGTGTTAGAGAGCACGAGAAAAGCCCGGCCCATCGGAACAGTATGGTGGCTTTAATGTATCGGTCAAGGGGAACTGGGACTGCCAATTCTGCTCTTGTTCAGCAGTTCGAGTCAGATTGTCACTATTACAAGGAGGTCCTGCGACGAGTTGTATCAGTGATTAAATTTCTGGCTGAGCGTGGATTGGCATTTCGTGGCAGAGATGAATTATTGGGCTCTGAACACAACGGTAACTATTTGGGTATTCTCGAGCTAATGGCCCAATACGATCCGTTTTTAGTCCAGCATATCGAGAAATATGGTCAAAAGGGTAGGGGAAACACCTCCTATCTAAGCTCAACAATTTGTGAAGAGATTATCGATTTGATGGGGGAAAAAATGAGAAGTGTTATAGCTGCAGAACTCAAGCAGGCCAAATATTTTTCCGTAATTGTGGATTCAACACCCGATATATCCCATGTTGATCAACTGACCTTTGTTTTTAGATTTGTAAGCACAGACGGAAAATTCGTTGAACGATTTATAGCATTTTAGCCCATAGAAAACCACACCGGCGCAAGCCTCGCGGATTGTGTGCTATCAATGATCGCCGACTTGGGTTTGGAGCTGGAAAATTGTCGTGGGCAATCATATGACAACGCTAGTAACATGTCTGGGCACTACAGTGGTTGTCAGGCCCATTTGAGACAACGCAACCCTCTTATTCACTACATCCCTTGCGCTGCCCACTCCCTGAATTTAGTAGGGGTTAACAGTGTTGAGAACAGCTGCCCAACCGCTAGTAATTTTTTTTGGAGTTTTACAGTCACTGTATAATTTCTGTTCCGCGTCTACCTACCATTGGAACAAAGTTTTTCATGGTGACAGTGACAGCCGCTCCCTAACGCTGAAAACATTATCGGATACTAGGTGGAGCTGTCGAGCCAATTCAATGAAAGCACTTTGCCAGAGTTATGTCCCGATCAGAGAAGTCTTGATGGCGTTATCTGAGGATGCGAATCAATCAGCTGATACTCGAAGGGAGGCTGCTTCATTGCACGGTAAACTGGGCGAACTTGACACTGTTTTATGGCTAAATTTTGGAACACTGTTTTGCAACGATTTAAAATGACAAGTGGTCAATTACAAAAGAATGACATTGACTTAAAGACAGCAGTCGGATTACTGGACTCTGAGAAATTTTGTAGCTTCGCTGCGAGATCAGTTTGAAGACTTTGAAAGATCTGCCACAAGCGTCAACGGTGTTTCTAAACAGTACCAGCATGAACTGCATCGCAAAAGGATGTTTTCTGATGACTCGAGCGAACCTGCAGCATCACTGGAAGGAAGCCAGAAGTTCAGAGTCGAAACTTCTAATGTTATCACTGATCGATTACTGACTTGTCTGGATCACCGACTGCAGGCCTATATGCAGGTGAACAATCTTTTTGGGGTGTTGTTCGAAAAGAACCCTGCTGATTTGAGTGACGCTCGCAAGCGAGCCATGGAATTGGCTGCTGCTTATCCAAATGACTTGGAAAAAGATTTGGCCGACGAACTTTTACAGTTCGTTTTTTTTGTGAAAGATGAGCCTGGTCAACAATCCCCCACACAACTGCTGCAGATGTTGATCAAACATGGGCTCAACTCGACTTTCCCAAACGTTTTTATCGCACTGAAACTGTTCCTGACTTTACCCGTCACGAATTGTGAAGGTGAACGTTCCTTTTCGCGATTAGCACGTATAAAAAACGAACTAAGACCAAAAGTGGGCCAAAAGAGGCTGAAAGCATTGTCAGTTATGGCTATCGAATCAGACCTATTGAGATCCATGGATTTTAACGATGTCGTCGAGGACTTTTCCAGGAGAAAGTCAAGGAGGAAGACTGCCTGAGACAAGGAGATAATGCTTAAAGCCTGGTAAGACCACGGGGGTTTCTTACTTAATGCTGTGTCTGCTGATTTGGCGTTTGGAGATGTAACTTAAAGGCCGGCTCAGGCAGGCGAGATAACCATCTTCGACGATAATTGGGTTGTCTATCGGTCCTATATCGTGTTATCTTGTGCGCTCGTGTTTGCCGCAGTTACGGGCACTATTCGTTGCTGTTGTATCACGAAAAATCACTGTCACATCATGATTGGCTTGCTGATAACTTTTTTATTTACTTCATTATTCACGCGTTTTCCAACATTGATACCAAAGCGTGTATTCCGATTCTTTTCGGTGCTTGTATAAATTGTTGGCACATGTGAGGTGTGTAAAATGCTTTTTATAATCTTGTAACCTTACTGGTTATGCTAAGCTAATTAATTCCTACTCAATATGGGCACAGCCATATTTAATGTTTATGTCAGTAGCCTATACTGTAGTTTGTTACACGGCTTTGTTGAATACTCGATTCTGATTGGTCAATTACGACATTCAGCGGTGTGTTATTTCCTGATAGACACCGCTGCTCGGTATAACAGACCGCTGCTATGCGTAGAACGTAGAAATCTAACGTAATCTGGATGAATGGAAGCAATAGCCTACAATAATTTTTAAATCAATAAAAACGTTTTTTGTTATAGTTTGTGGCAAATTACTGATTTATTTAGTAAGTAGCCGTGTAACAAGCCGGATAATGTACAGTGAGCCGGTTATTATTTCGTAATAATAACCGGCTCACTGTACATTATCCCTTACAAATTCAATGCATTCTGGGAGGTAACGTTAACGTGACGTTTGCGCGCCTTAGCAGTTAGTGGTGACGGGTGAAATAATAATAACAACAACAATAATAATAATAATAATAATAATAATAATAACAATAATAATAATAATGTAACGTTTTGTAGGTCCTTTAATAATATCACATGCGTTGCATTGTTTCTGGTGATTACTGTAAGTCACATGACTAATCAAAACTGCTTGGTGAAATTGCATTCAGACTCTCTGGTGTTGTTATAGGGGGGCCTCGTGAATTATTGTTCCCCGGGCCCCAGATTGGTTTAATGCGTCCCTGCTTGCACCAGAGAGCCCGGGAACGTAAACCACGGCCCCAGCTCACAGCCCTGCTGGGTGAGAGGCATAGCCCCTAGTGTCCGCCACAATATCTTATTAACAGAATATTTTGAGGAGGATGCTTTATGCTCTATGTTTATATCATAGTAACAGTATATATCAGGCGAAAATATTTTTTCCTGAATTTCAATTAAGAAATGGTTTACTGCTTCATCTTCAGGCGATATAAGTTGCTTGTATTTCTACCACAAGCAACAACTGTTGTGTGATACAGTTTGCAGAGTCTGCTTGGTGTCGGATTTTCTTAATGCATACCATGTATGTCCACACTATGGAAGTGGCATTCCATTTGTAATGTCCATGAGGGTTGTAATGTAACATGTTTAGTAATGTTTCTGGTGTTGGTTTTTGATGTTTATTCTGGTCACAAGGGGTCGCTCTAAGTTAAGTGTTAAGCCCGGAAGTAGGAGAGTAAGGGAGGGGTTAGTATGCCATGGCTAGCGGATACAACAGCAAATATACCGTTGTCGTTATTCACATTTCACTAAAGATTCCAAAACTCAGCTCCCTGATACTTGAGTTGTTATTTCAAAACTTTACACTGGCAACGAGGATGGGATCCCCCCCCCCCCCCACTAACATGGCTGCTGCATTGCAGTCGTTCCCTGCCTTTGATGTAAGAGACGAACAGAATTCAGCTGTCCGTTGGAAGAAGTGGCCACAACGCTTTGAAAACTTCGTAGTTGCTCTGGATGTAAAGGATGACACAAGAAAGCGTGCGATGCTTCTGCATTATGCAGGGGAAGGCGTACAGGACATCTTTGATACATTCACTGACACCGGGGAAGCAAAGGACTATAAACGAGCAAAAGACAAACTGAGTGAGTACTTCTCCCCTAAAATCAACATAGTCTACGAGACCTACAAATTCAGAAAAGCCAAGCAATTAGCAGGGTAAACACTCGACTCCCATCACACCAGGCTGCAGCAATTAGCAGCAACTTGCGACTTGCCTGATGTTGAAAGAGAGATCAAAACTATGATCATTCAAACATGCGCATGTAATAAACTACGGCGTCACGCGCTACAGAAATCAGAGATGACGTTGACCGAACTCCTCTCACTCGGTAGAACCATAGCACTTGCAGAAATTCAAGCATCGGCAATGGAACAAACACAACAACGTGCAGCTCAAAGTAATCTAAGGGAAGATGTTCTGGCAGTAGATGTGGGGAGGGGAGCTGTAAAGTAAGGTTGCTACAACTGCTCTGGTATCTTTCCCTACCATGACGAAATGCCATGCCCGGCACGGGGGAAAACATGCAGCGCGTGTGGAAAACAAGGACATTTCGCAAAATGCTGTCGCTCTAAGCGGCCACAAGGGGGCATCAGAGGTCGACATGAAGTGAATTATGTACACTCCAGTGGAAACAGTGCCATCACATCTCAAGAAATAAGCAACGCAGGCACAGAATCTATTGAGGAGTATCTGTACACAGTCTCCCAATCAAAAGCAAATCTCCCACATGCAACGATAAAGGTTAGTGACTGCAATATAAAAGTAATGCTTGATACAGGAGCAACTGTGAATATCATCGATGAAATAACTTACTAGAGACTCAGACAGAAGCCCTCACTCATCAAATGCATGGTTTCCATATTTCCTTATGGTTCACGCACACCACTGCCTGCCCTAGGAAAATTCACCTCACTGGTCGAATCCGAATCACGCTTCACAAATACAACATTCCATGTGCTACAAGGAAGTAATGGCAATCTACTGGGCTATGACACTGCCAGTCAACTGGGACTAATCAAAATCACCAATGCTCTTCACACATCTCCACAACAGCCAGAGCAGCCCACAAGAACTTCAACACAGACAGAAGTGGGAGCAGTGGATGATCTCCTCACTGAGTATGCTGACCTCTTTCAGGGTATAGGAAAACTGAATGACTTTCAAGTCAAGTTGCACATAAAGAGAGATGTCTCTGCTGTCACACAACCTCACAGAAGAGTACCTTTTCATGTAAGGAAGCGAATTGAGGCTGAACTGCAACGTCTAGAGGGCCTTCACATCATCGAGAAGGTGGATGGTCCCACTCCCTGGGTCTCTCCAATCATTCCTGTTCCAAAACCAAAAGACCCGGAAGCAGTGTGCATTTGTGTGGACATGAGGATACCAAATCAGGCCATCGAACGGGAACGACATCTCACACCTACAGTAGATGATGTGATACAATCACTCAATGGAGCCAGGTTCTTCTCCAAGCTAGATTTGAACAGTGGGTATCATCAGCTAGAACTAGAGCCATTCTCTCGATATATCACAACATTCTCCACCCATGTAGGGCTGCGACGTTACAAAAGACTGAGCTTTGGAGTTTCATCAGCTGCAGATGTGTTCCAAAATGCCATTCAACAAGCCCTGGATGGCATCCCAGGAGTAATCAACCTAAGTGATGACATATTAGTGTTTGGGAAAACAAGAGCTTCACATGACCAAGCTCTTCGAAAAACGTTTCAGAGACTGCGGGAGAAGAACCTAACTCTAAACAAGGCCAAGTGCTCATACGCACAAACCACACTGCATGTGAGTAGGCACAACAGCCTGGCATGGGATGCAGCCAGCTATCATGGTTTCTACTTGTCTGTCAATGCCAGGTAACCAGACTTTCTCTCTGATCAACTTCTTAGTTTTGACCAACCCCTGATGACCTTCATGTGCCAGTGACAAAGCCCTGATTTGTAACGAATGAGGGACAATGATCCTCGTGCCTCGTAGCACAGTGTCATCCGTCATGGTCACAGTTAGTTCATCTTTGATTTTCCTGAATAACATTAGTGCAGCAAAATCCAGTCCATCAGCAACATGTGGTTTTTCAGACAGTGACTCCCATGAGCCTTCTTTGATGAGTCGAATGACTTCGCACAGAGTGGGGTCAGTTTTGGTCGCCTCTTGAATTTCACTCAGTGTCATTGCCTTAGGGACAGCATTTGCTGTAACAAAGTTGACATATTCTTCCACTCTTCTTTCATTGTCTGAAATGTCATGAGAGATATGTGATATTCGTGCAGGGTGGCGTGATATATAGTCTGCCGGGTTGTCCTTACCAGACTTGTAGCGGACTGTGTAGTTGTAAGACTGCAGACGTAGACTCCAGCGTTCTATACGAGCAGGTGGCTTGGATTTGGGGTTGTTGAAAATCCATTCCAACGGTTTGTGATCACTGATAAGTGTAAAGGGTGCTCCGTAAAGGCATATGTGAAAAATTTCACAGCCCCACACAATCGCAAGGGCTTCCCGTTCTGTTTGTGAGTATTTTTGTTCAATGGGGGACAGCGCTCTACTTGCATAGCTTATCACTCTAGCTGGTTCATTTGGGCCATTCCTTTGTGCCAACACAGCCCCAAGACCTACTGGACTGGCATCAACTACCAGTTCAGTTAGTCTGAGTGGGTCAAAGTAAGTCATCACCGCATCACTTGTTAGACTTTTTTTCATCTCATCAAGAGACCTCTGGTGCTTTTCCGCCCAGGACCAACGGACAGTCTTTTTTTGTAAGTTCTCTCAGAGGTTGGGTTATTATGGCAAAATCCTTGATGAAACGGGCACTGTAATTTGCCATGCCCAGAAGACTGCGGACCTCACTTGCATTAGTCGGAGCAGCAGCGTTGTGAAGCGCCTGAACCTTCTTGGGATCCGGAGAGAATCCTCCATCTGAGAATGTGTATCCAAAGAAGTCGCAAGAACCTCTCCGCATGTCTGAGCTACCATCGTCACCATGGGAAAAAGTTGATGTGGATTTCTGTGGTCCATTCCCTTCTGGTGATTACCTTTTGGTGATTACCTTTTGGTGGTGATCGATGAATACTCTGGGTATCCAGAGGTAGAGATTCTGCAGTCCACGTCAGCCAGAGCCACGATCCCTAAACTCGACAAAATATTCTCTACACTGTGAATTCCACTGGAGGTCAAAATGTGTCAATGGCTCACCCTTCCAAAGCTCGGAATATGTAGACTTCGCTACATACTTGGGTTTCAGGCATAGGAAGATAACTCCAATGTGGCCTCAGGCCAATGCTGAGGCTGAACGCTTCATGCATACCCTTGAAAAGACCATACGTGCTGCCCACGTTGAAGGTCACCCATGGAAACAGACTCTGTACGCGCTCCTCCGCAACTACCGTGCCACGCCTCACTGCTCAACTGGTATGGCGCCTGCAGATGTGCTGTTCGGTAGGCCCCTCTGAATCAAGCTGCCTGAATCTCCTCTTCCCTTCCAGTCTCAGGCTGATGCAAAGCTACGGCAAGCAGATGCAGTGGCAAAGAACAGGATGAAACACAATGCTGACAGGATGTGTCATGTTGCTCCTTTGGCTGTGAAAGTAGGCGACAGGGTCCTGTGTCATCAAAAGAAGGAAGGGAAGCTATGCCCTGCTTACAATCCCCGCCCATACAGGGTCATCGCCATCAAAGGCTCCATGGTGACAGCCAAACACAATGACCATGTCATCACCAGAAACTCATCCCTCTTCAAGATCCTCCCGGTGGCTGAAAATCACCACTCTCAGCAATGTGGTTTGAAAGGCATGGACTGGACCGAAATCCACCCTGAAATGATCCCAGAGCCCTTAGCCCCTAACCCCCCTGGACCACAGTCACCTGCTCAGAGATACCCAGTCAGGACAAAAAGAAGACCCCCGTCATACCTCACTGACTTTAAAGTGAACTGACTAAAAGGTATAATGCAAGAGAAAGTTTGAGTTGAACTGGTTAATCGTTATTGTTAAAAAAATGTAAGGAAAGGAGGGTTGTAATGTCCATGAGGGCTGTAATGTAACATGTTTAGTAATGTTTCTGGTGTTGGTTTTTGATGTTTATTCTGGTCACAAGGGGCACTCTAGGGGGCGCTCTAAGTTAAGTGTTAAGCCCGGAAGTAGGAGAGTAAGGGAGGGGTTAGTATGCCATGGCTAGCAGATACACTAGCAGATATACCGTTGTCGTTATTCACGTTTCACTAAAGATTCCAAAACGCAGCTTCCTGATATTTGAGTTGTTATTTCAAAACTTTACACCATTTAGTAATTAGTTCCTCTCCCTCATCTTGTTTTGTTTGGGGGGCATCCTATTCTGCATTTACAACTTCATTCTTCATCTCAATGTCCCTGTCATATTATTATATTGGCATTAAGCAATACTGAAAGCCCTGGAAAACTTAAGGATCAGTCGATCCAAGATCAATAAATAAATCAATCCATCCAATCAATCTAGATCATAATGTAGAATCTCAATCTCAATCAATCTTTAAGCTCTATTATCCTGCAATGATAACGTAACTTTGACAAAAAAAAAATAATTGCCACTAAATGCTCACTGTGGTAGATTACCTATCTCAAGTAAGTTTCAAGTCTCTGCAAGTTGATTTTGGTTCTTGTGATCTCTGAAGGAATCAGGATGGAAGAGGACCAGTACTAGGTCAAGGCAGTCGGGCAGCCGCAGCAAGTCAGTTCCCGATTGAGATCTCTTCAGCCAGACATCGTGTGATGGTCCACAACAGTCAGAGCAGTGATCATGGTGGAACTCACAGTCCCTTGGGAGGAAGGGCTGGAGGCAGCCTTTGAAATGAAGAAGGATAAGTATAGGGTGGCTAAGTACTCAAAGCAGAGAAGCTGGATGGAGGGTTTTCGCCTTTCCTGTGGAAGTCCGCTGCAGAGTGTTCATGGGATCTTCCACTCAGCACTTCCTGAAGATCATTGAAGTGAAAGAGCCAAAGCTGAGGAAGGCCATGAGGTAGCTTGTTGAGGAAGAGTAAAAGGGGAGCTTCTGGCTTTGGCTATGAGGGAAAGACATGGAGTGGGGAAGGCATGGATCTTAGGCATCCCAGGGTCAGCTGCAGGGGATGGCAGGGAGATGTCCCTGCCATTGCTCCACCACCCTGATGTTCCAGGGATAGTGGAGTGAAGCATCAATGAAGAGTGGCTCCCAGCTGACAACCCTGCAGCTGGCCCGATTGCACCATCGGAAGTGTGACAGGCAATAATGCCCAGCAGGTTTTGCCTGCGTTTCCATCTAAGAAAATGGTAGAAAAAGTCATGTCAATTTGATCATTTTCTCTGACATGTCCAGAGCTTTGACGCCCCGCTAGCTCAGGGTTTTGCACAATACCAGCAAATCCCTCTCATGTAAAACTCTAAAATGAGCATCCTGTGTGGTTGTTATGATGTGAGTTTATGCTCCTAAATTAATCTGGTCAAGAATGTACACCTCATCAAGAACAGAAGTTTATACTTGGAGCAATTGGTATCAAGAAACACCCATACTAAAGGAAAAGACCACCGTGTTGGAAAATAGTGCAGCCGAATCTACACTCACCGGCCACTTTATTAGGCACACCTGTCTAACTGCTCGTTAACGCAAATTTCTAATCAGCCAATCACATGGCAGCAACTCAATGCATTTAGACATGGTCAAGACGATCTGCTGCAGTTCAAACTGAGCATCAGAATGGGGAAGAAAGGTGATTTAAGTGACTTTGAACGTGGCATGGTTGTTGGTGCCAGGCGGGCTGGTCTGAGTATTTCAGAAACTGCTGATCTACTGGGATTTTCACGCACAACCATCTCTAGGGTTTACAGAGAATGGTCCGAAAAAGAGAAAATATCCAGTGAGCGGCAGTTCTGTGGGCGAAAATGCCTTGTTGATGCCAGAGGTCAGAGGAGAATGGCCAGACTGGTTCGAGCTGATAGTAAAGCAACAGTAACTCAAATAACCACTCATTACAACCGAGGTATGCAGAAGAGCATCTCTGAACGCACAACACGTCGAACCTTGAGGCAGATGGGCTACAGCAGCAGAAGACCACACCGGGTGCCACTCCTGTCAGCTAAGAACAGGAAACTGAGGCTACAATTCGCACAGGCTCACCAAAATTGGACAATAGAAGATTGGAAAAACGTTGCCTGGTCTGATGAGTCTCGATTTCTGCTGCGACATTCGGATGGTAGGGTCAGAATTTGGCGTCAACAACGTGAAAGCATGGATCCATCCTGCCTTGTATCAACGGTTCAGGCTGGTGGTGGTGGTGTAATGGTGTGGGGGATATTTTCTTGGCACACTTTGGGCCCCTTAGTACCAATTGAGCATCGTGTCAACGCCACAGCCTACCTGAGTATTGTTGCTGACCATGTCCATCCCTTTATGACCACAGTGTTCCCATCTTCTGATGGCTACTTCCAGCAGGATAACGCGCCATGTCATAAAGCTCGAATCATCTCAGACTGGTTTCTTGAACATGACAATGAGTTCACTGTACTCAAATGGCCTCCACAGTCACCAGATCTCAATCCAATAGAGCACCTTTGGGATGTGGTCGACCGGGAGATTTGCATCATGGATGTGCAGCCGACAAATCTGCAGCAACTGCGTGATGCTATCATGTCAATATGGACCAAACTCTCTGAGGAATGTTTCCAGTACCTTGTTGAATCTATGCCACGAAGGATTAAGGCAGTTCTGAAGGCAAAAGGGGTCCAACCCGGTACTAGCAAGGTGTACCTAATAAAGTGGCCAGTGAGTGTATATCAGCGGACAGATTTTTTTCTATTGCGTGGTATATACTCTCATACTACTCAACCCTAACCCCATACCTTGTAATGCAGATGACATCCAACTGTGATCCAGCTGTCAAAACTGCCTGTTGTGGTTACACCGCCCGACCTGCCTCCCCGGCACGTTCAAGCCACTCCCCCAGCTCGGACGTGCCGGAAACATCCGAGCGCTCGGCTCGCGCTCTGAGGAGACGAGCGCTGCACTGCACCAGGTGTTTGCCATCATCCATCAGGCACACCTGTGGCAATCAGGCAGCCCTCTACAAGAAGTCTCCCAGAACACCACTCAGTGCTTCGACGTACTGAACCCTGCGGTAAAGCTCTGACAAGCCCTCCAGCGTTCCTTGCATTCTGTTTATTCCCCAGTGTCTTATCTTCGTGTCTCTGTTTCCTCCCAAGACTCTCCCTCCGCGACTTCCACGGCTCCCCTCGTCCCCAGCGACCTTCACGTTTTTCCCCGGACCTCTCCAGCGATCTCCCCCCTCGTCACTCTACCTGGACCACTCCTTTCGGACTCGATTTCCCGGATCTCGGACCCGGACTTCCTCGGACAACCCCTCTTGGATCACGGACTGGACTTTCTTGCCAGGTGCACGCACATTATTTCAACACCTCCTGGTCATTTACATACCGCACCACACATAGGCTAAAAACACACACATAGTTATACACGCAAACCACGGGACACCACACATAATTTATTCACACATCCCACGAACAGAACGTTTTTCGCACCATACATTCCCCTCCCCCAATAAAACCACCTTTTTGGATTTTGAAGTCATCCTGTGTCTGTCTGCCTTGGGTTTCGCCACATGGGTCGGGTTCTGGTGCGCGAGCATAACAGAACATCGAAGCCATTATTGACCCAGGCAAACCCAAGGAGCAGACGGTCCCTGTGACGCCCCAGAGCCCCGTCCCCCTAGAGGCAGTAGTAAGAAGTCACAGCTGCCAACTTGCCTCTCTCCACTCAGAGCTTACTACTGCCTTCAAACATGTCACCGGAGAGATCAGCGATCTTCAGTCCGGCTCCCAGGCCGCGACGAGCACGTTAGACGCCCTCTCCGCGCAGATCGCTGCACTCACAACAGCGGTCTCCAGGATGAGCGACCACCCTGCTCTGGCCCCGGTCTCTGCCCCCAGCTCGGCCTCCGGTTTCCCCGTTCCTGGTCCCGACGTTCCCCCTCCTCCGAGTCAACCAACACTGGACCCCCAGTTCGAGCCTAACCTTCCCCACCCCAAGGCCTTCGGTGGGGAGTTCGCGCTGTGCAGGGGTTTCCTTGGTCAGTGTGAGCTCCTGTTCAAACACCAGCCAGCCAGGTATAGGACAGGAGAGACTAAGGTAGCCCTTGTTATGGCCCTCCTCACCGGCAAAGCCCTCAGCTGGCCCATAGCGGCGGTTGGCCATACCGAGCGGCTCGCCTCGGACTATGGTGCCTTCCGCCGCGAGTTCAATCTGGTGTTCGACCACCCAGCTGATGGGCAGGACGCTGCCAGCCGCCTCCATTCCATCCAGCAGGGAGCCAGGTCGGTGGCAGATTATTCCTTGGAGGTGAGGATACTCGCGGCAGACAGTGGGTGGGATGACACTGTGCTCAAGAGCGCGTACAGGAGGGGGCTGAGCGAGCCCATCAAAGATCTCATCGTTCGGGATTGCCCTGCCTCCTTCAACGAGCTCATCACCCTCGCCCTCCTGATGGACGAACGGCTGCGGGAGCAGCGCCAGGAACGCGCCCCGCGCACTGGCCCCTCCCATAGACCAACCCCCGTCTGTTCTACCGGTGCCTTCCCTGGGTCAGCATCCCGTGGGCTCTCTCCACCCTCACACTCACCCTCGCAACCCTGGGTGGCTTCTGGATCCAGGCCGGAGGAGGAGCCCATGCAGTTGAGTCGGTCACGGCTCCCACTGGAGGTTAGGGAGCAGAAGATGCGTGACCACCTCTGCCTCTACTGCGGGAGGTCGGGCCACTACATCAAGGCCTGCCCGACTCGCCCAAAAGACCCGGCTCACTAGCGAGGGGTGTCCTAGTGAGCCTGACGACCCTTCCTCAGCCCCAGCCCAAGAAGGAGCACAACCAGCTGTTTCACGTCACTCTCACCTGGGGTAACAACTCACTCTCTATTGGTGCACTCCTGGATTCGGGGGCGGACGAGTGTTTGATGGACATCTCGCTGGCCCGGCAGGCCGGCATTCCACTCGTCCCCCTAGACACACCCCTCACAGCCCAAGCCCTAGATGGTCGTTCACTTGGTAAGATCACACACAGCACTGCTTCCCTCACCCTCACTCTTTCGGGTAATCACGTGGAAGCTATGCGTTTTTTGGTTTTGCAGGCCCCACAGCGCCCCTGGTGTTAGGAAGACCGTGGTTGGAACGGCACGATCCCTAAATCTCTTGGTCTACTGGGCGGATTTTGGGTTGGAGCGTTGCGTGTCATGCCAACTGCCTTCGCTCCGCCCACTCCCCGTCCAGCGGCCTCAGACCCATGCCTCCTCCCACGGATCTCACTGGTGTTCCTCCCATTTATCACGATTTAGCCTCTGTATTTAGTAAGGACAGTGCACTTTCCCTCCCCCCCACACCGTCCCTATGATTGCGCCATAGATCTCTTTCCCGGGGCCGCCCTTCCCACCGGTCGGTGGTATAACCTCTCCGTCCCGGAGAAGGAGGCTATGCGCAATTCTATCAGAGTCCCTGGCCTCAGGAATCATAAGGCCCTCGTCTTCCCCGGTGGCAGGGGGCTTCTTTTTTGTGGCAAAGAAGGAGGGCAGCCTGAGGCCTTGCACAGATTATCGAATGTTAAATGACATCACGGTAAAAAATAAATATCCACGCCCCCTTATGAGTTCCATGTTCGAGCCACTCACTCACACCACGGTGTTCACCAAGCTAGACCTGCGCAGCGCGTACCACCTGGTGCGCATCCGGGAAGGGGATGAATGGAAGACGGCCTTCAACACCCACCTAGGGCATTTCGAGTACCTCGTTATGCCCTTCGGCCTCACCAACGCCCCGGCCGTCTTCCAGGCGTTGGTCAACGATGTGCTCCGGCACATGCTGAACACGTTCACGGTGGTGTACCTGGATGACATCCTCGTGTTATCCAGGACTGAGGAAGAACACCACCAGCATGTCCGCCTGGTCCTCCAACGGCTGCTGGAGAACAGGCTCTTCGTGAAAGCCGAGAAGTGTGTGTTCCACTCCGCCTCCGTAGAGTTCCTTGACCACATCGTGGAGAAGGGGCTCGTCTGCACCGACCCCAGGAAGACCCGAGCGGTGGAGGAGTGGGCACGGCCCACCAACAGGACGCAACTCCAGCGCTTCCTGGGGTTTGCAAACTTCTACCGGCGCTTCATCAGGGGGTTCAGCCGTGTGGCCGCCCCCCTCACTGCACTCACCTCCACCCTCCGCCCCTTCTCCTGGACCTCGGAGGCAGAGGCCGCCTTCTCGGCCCTGAAGAGGCTGTTCACAACGGCTCTGGTGCTCACCCACCCGGACCCGTCCAGGCAGTTCATCGTGGAGGTGGACGCATCGGACACGGGCATCGGAGCCGTCCTCTCCCAGCGGTCGGAGGAGGACCAGAAGATCCACCCGTGCGCCTTCTTCTCCCAGCGTTTCAGTCCTGTGTAGAAGAACTATGATATCAGCAACAGGGAGTTGTCAGCTGTCCACGCCGCCCTAGAGGAGTGGAGACACTGGCTGGAGGGAGCAGGGCAGCCGTTCATCGTATGGTCCGATCACAAGAACCTGACCTACGTGCGGACGGCTAAGAGGCTCAACCCCAGGCAGGTGCGCTGGGCTCTCTTCTTCAGCCGGTTCGACTTCACCCTCACCTACCGCCCGGGCACCAAGAACGTCAGGGCAGACACCCTCTCCCGTCTGTTTCCCGAGGGGTCCCCTGATGTCCCAGACACCATCCTTCCCCCGTCCCGGGTGGTGGGTGTCGTCACCTGGGCCATCGAATCGGTGGTGAGAAGGGCCCAGCCCGACCCAGGCAATGGACCCCGGAACCGGCTATTTGTGCCTCCCTCTGTCCGGCCCCAGGTGCTGGAGTGGGGCCACTCCAGCCGTTTTCCCTGCCACCCCGGTGTCCACCGAACGGCAGCCTTCATCCGCAGGGGTTTCTGGTGGCCCACCATGGAGGCAGACACCAGAGAGTTCGTGGCTGCCTGCATCACCTGCGCCCGCAGCAAGGCTCTCCATCGCCCTCCAGCAGGTCTCCTGCGCCCCCTTCCTGTCCCTGGCCGACCTTGGTCCCACATTGCCTTGGACTTTGTAACTGGCCTCCCCGTGTCCCAAGGCAATGACACCATTCTGACCATTGTCGACCGGTTTTCCAAGGCCGTCCACTTTGTTGCCCTCACCAAACTCCCCTCTGCAGCCGAGATGGCGGACCTTCTCATCTCCCACGTCGTCCGACCCCATGGGATTCCCCTGGACATTGTCTCTGACCGTGGTCCCCAATTCACTTCTAAGCTGTGGCAGGCCTTCTGTAAGGGGATTGGGGCCACGGTCAGCCTTTCCTTCGGGTATCACCCCCAGACCAATGGGCAGGCAGAGCGGGCCAATCAAGCCCTGGAGGCGGCTTTGCGTTGCGTTACCACCAGCAACCCCGCCTCCTGGAGCAAGTACCTGCCCTGGGTGGAGTACTCGCTCAACTCCATGGAGAGTTCAGCTACCGGTTTGTCCCCCTTCGAGTGTTCCCTTGGCTATCAACCCCCTCTGTTCCCCCATCAGGAGTTGGAGGTGGCGGTCCCATCCACGAGGGCCCATCTCCGCCGATGTCACCGCGTTTGGAAGACCGCCCGGGCCGCTATATTGCGAGCTACAGAGCGGGCCCGGCGCAGCGCCAACCGGCGGAGAGTGCCAGCCCCAGCTTATCGACCTGGCCAGAGGGTATGGCTCCTGGCCCGGGACCTGCCCCTCCCTACCCTCAACCGGAAGCTGGCTCCCCGCTACGCTGGTCCCTACACCATCGACCGCATCGTCAACCCTTCGGCGGTGCGTCTCCATCTCCCCACCTCACTCAAGATCCATCCCGTCTTCCATGTCTCGTGCCTCAAACCGGTAGCCTCCAGCCCCCTGTCTCCCCCTGTCCAAGCTCCTCAACCCCCCAGGGTCCTCAACGGTGGTGACATGGTCTGGGATGTCGACCGGCTGCTCGCCGTACGTCGCCGGGGGCGTGGGTACCAATACCTGGTGGACTGGGTTGGCTATGGGCCCGAGGACCGCAGCTGGGTATCCCCGGTCCTACCTGGCCGACCCCGCACTGCTGGAGGAGTTCTATCGGGCCAACGCCATCGGACGGTTGCCCGGTGTCTCCTGTAGGAGGGGGGTCCTGTTGTGGTTACACCACCCCGAGCTGCCTCCCCGGCACGTTCAAGCCACTCCCCCAGCTCGGACGTGCCGGAAACATCCGAGCGCTCGGCTCGCGCTCTGAGGAGACGAGCGCTGCACTGCACCAGGTGTTTGCCATCATCCATCAGGCACACCTGCGGCAATCAGGCAGCCCTCTACAAGAAGTCCCCCAGAACACCACTCCGTGCTTCGACGTACTGAACCCTGCGGTAAAGCTCAGACAAGCCCTCCAGCGTTCCTTGCTATTCTGTTTATTCCCCAGTGTCTTATCTTCATGTCTCTGTTTCCTCCCAAGACTCTCCCTCCGCGACTTCCACGGCTCCCTCGTCCCCAGCGACCTTCACGTTTTTCCCCGGACCTCTCCTGCGATCTCCCCCCTTGTCCCTCTACCTGGACCCCTCCTTTCGGACTCGACTTCCCGGACCCGGACTTCCTCGGACAACCCCTCTTGGATCACGGACTGGACTTTCTTGCCAGGTGCACGCACATTATTTCAACACCTCCTGGTCCTTTACATACCGCACCATACATAGTTTAAAAACACTCACACATATTTATACACGCAAACCACGGGACACCACACATAGTTTATTCACACATCCCACTAACAAAACGTTTTTCGCACCATACATTCCCCTCCCCCAATAAAACCACCTTTTTGGATTTTGAAGTCATCCTGTGTCTGTCTGCCTTAGGTTTCGCCACACGGGTCGGTTTCTGGTGCGCGAGCATAACACTGCCCCCCAAATTCCTCTCAAACCCTGTTCAACCATTACAGCTTACCTTGAAGAAGTAAAGGACTGGTTGACTCACAACTTGAAATCTTCCCCCACACACTCATTTAAGACAATTTTTCTTTTTACTGGAGTGCCTGCAGGATAAAATTTCTAGAGGTCCTGAGGTCACAATTATAATTCAACAGAGCTTCTCTAATAAAACAGATTTCACCCGGAGGGGGCCTTGAAGTGACACACACAAACCATATACGCGCGCGCACACACACACACATACAAAAAGGGTAACCTTTACAAGTGCTGGTGTTGCAAGCTCAGTTTTCACTGTGTTATACATAAGCAATATGAGTTAAGCAAAATTTGTTGGGCTAGCTTTGCGAGGCTACTTTAAGGTGTACATAAATATGTACACTTACTGAATGAAATCTGCAGATGTGAAATACAGAAAAAGCTAAATGCTTGTAAAATGTTAGAAAATATTGTTAGATAAATGTTTAACAATGTTTACTGTTAATGTTAAACAAATGATAGAAAAAATATTGGAAAACTGTATTCTACATTATTTATAAAGAGCACTGTTGATTTGTATATCTGATTTAAGTAAGCTGTGTGTGTGTGTGTGTGTGTGTGTGTGTGTGTGTGTGTGTGTGTGTGTGTGTGTGTGTGTGTGTGCATGTGTGTGCGCGCGTGTGTGTGTGTACGGTTTGTGTGTGTCACTTCAAGACCCTCTCTGGGTAAAATCTGTGTTACCAGAGAAGCTCTGTTGAATTATAATCGTGACCTCAGGACCTCTAGAAATTTTATCCTGCAGGCACTCCAGTAAAATAAAATTGTCCAAAATGAGTGTGTGGAGGAAGATTTCAAGTTGTGATTCAACCAGTCCTTTTCCTCTTCCAAGGTAAGCTGTAATGGTTTGAACAGGGTTTGAGAGGAATTTGGGGCTGTTTTGACAGTTGGATGACAGTTGGATGTCATCTGCATTACAAGGTATGGGATTAGGGTTGGGCAGTATGTATACAAGTATATAAACTTCTGTTCTTGAGGCGTACATGCTTAACCAGATTACCTTGGGAGTATAAACTCACAACATAACAACCACCCAAGATGCTCATTTTAGAGTTTTAGATGAGAGGGACTTGCTGGTGTTGTGCAATACCCCGAGCTAGCGGGGTGTCATAGCTCTGGATAAGTCAGAGAAAATGATCAAATTGACATTACTTTTCCAAAAGGGGCAAATATTTGAAATCTAAGTTTTTTTTTCTACAATTTTTTTTTAGATGGAAGCACAGGCAAAACCTGCTGGGCATTATTGTCTGTCACACTTCCAACAGTGCTGCCGGGCCAGTTGCAGGGTTGTCAGCCAGGAGCCACCCTTTACTGATGTTTCACTCCATTATCCTCGGAACATCTTGGGTGGTGGAGCATTAGGCGCACACGCACACACACACACACACACACACACACACACACACACACACACACACACACACACATACACTTTTCCCATGCTGAATCCATCGAAATAGCCTATATTTAAAGCGCGAGTAAACCCTAGACCAGGGGTTTTCAAGGTGTAGGAAAGTGAGCCTCCCCTCAGAGAACATAAAAACAGCTGTGCCCCCCTCCCAATTATCATTGCTATTATTACTATCATTGTTGTTGCTATAATGTATGTTCCACTCAGGTATAAAAACGGGTTTCAACAATAAATGATATATCTTTGAAGATGATCTTTTATGTTTTTAAACATCTTTTTCAAACATTTTTAAACATCTTTATGTTTTAAACGTCTTTTTAAACATTTTTAAACGTTTTAAACATCTTTTTAAACATTTTAAACGTCTTTTTCAAACATTTTCAAATGTTTTAAACATCTTTTTCAAACATTTTTAAAAATCTTTATCTTTATGTTTTAAACATCTTTTTAAACATTTTTAAACGTTTTAAACATCAGATGCCATGTCTGAGATGCGCCGCTGGATGGTATTGTCAGACATTGGGATCACATTGAGCTTGGCAGCAGCAGCTTCTCCCATCATTACCGAACACATATCTTTAGCAGCAGGGAGGAGTAACGTTTCACCAATGTTGTGGGGTTTACCTGCCTTAGCTATGCGCCACGCCACTCGGTATGATGCTTCGGTTGCCTTGGTATTTACAGTGCTAAATGTGTCAATGACTTTCTTCTGCGACCGTAATTCCTTTCGCTTCCTATCAAAAAACTCCTGTGGCTTGGTCACCAAACTTGGGTTTTTCTTATCAATATGACGCCGGAGTTTACATGGTCTCATACTGTCGTTAGCTAGCACCTCTTTGCAGATAACACACTGGGGCGTCATCAGGACCAATCCATGAAAATCCAAACTTTAAATAATCATGGTCATACTTCCTCCGTTTTCTGCTTGCCCCAGACGCAGTCTCCTTTCTCACTGTAGTAATGTTATTAAAAATCGATCCATTTTGCTCCAAGCATTGCTGAAGTTAACTAAATTTAGCTAGATGTTTACGGTTACTTTTTCTTCACGTTTTTTTTCTCACGCTGCGCCTCCCCTGAAGTTCGCTGGCGCCCCCCAAGGGAGGCGCGCCTCACACTTTGAAAACCCATGCCCTAGACCATTATTGAGAGTTTGCTGACATCTAGCGGTTAACAAACCATGTAAAGGTTAAAATACCAGGCTGGTCTTGGTATTCTCTGATGTTAGCATAGCAGGATAAACACAGCAGCAGATAAAAAAATAAATGCTGATAGGTGTACTGGCACACCTAAATCCCCCAAATATGGCAGGCCTCACTCAATTAAAAGACTGTCTCCAAGATGTTAAAACCTGGATGGTCCAAAATTTCTTACAACTATAAATGAAAATAAGACTGAGATCTTACTCTTCGGCCCCCAACATCACACCACTATTATCGCTCAGAATCTCGACCACCTTTTCATCTACTCCAAACCACTTGCCAAGAATCAGGGTGTGACATTTGACATTTAGATACAATTTGACAAGCAAGTAAATTTCGATGTAAGGTCTAGCTTTTTCCAATTTAGAAATATTTCCAAAATTAGACATTGCTTATCACCTTTTGACCAAAAAAGAGTCATCCATGCACTGATTTCATCCAGGCTGGATTACTGTAACTCCCTCTACCATGGCACTTCCCAGGCTTCCATTTCCCGACAACAATTAGTTCAAAATGCTGCCGCCCGGTTATTAACAAGACCCAAAAATGAGATCACATCAACCCTATTCTTGCATCCCTTCACTGGCTCCCCGTTCATTTCAGAATCAATTTCGAACTCCTCCTAACTGTATTTAAATCTCTCCATGGTCTCACCCCTCCCTATATTTCTGAGCTTCTGTCCCTACAACACCACCATGTCCCTTAGGTCCTCCCACTGCCGATTGCTGTTCATCCGCTGTTAAGTCTAAATATAGTGGGAGATACGGCATTCTCTGTAGCGGCCCCTCGGCTCTGGAGCAACCTGCCAGAGACCATTAGAAAGGCCAAGTCTATTGAACTCATTAATTTTTATTCCCCCCCCCCACTTTTCTTTTATTTCCCCATTAGACCCATTTTTATTCCTTGGCTTTTAACTTTTTTTAACCTGTTTTAATTTTTTAACTGGTTCTTTTTTCTTTTTCTTTTTTTACCCCTGGAAAACTCGGTTTTTACCTTATCTGTTTGTACTGCCTGTATGAACTAGGAAAATTAAGTGTATTGGCACCTATTCTATGTTATTCCCCTCATTTATTCTGTTCATTTATTTGTTCTGTTTGTGTAGCACTTGGGTGCAAATTCTTTTTTTATTTTAAACTATATAAATGAAATAAACTTGAAACTTGAAACTTAAATCAAACATCAGCATTGATAGGTGTGCCAAGAGTACAAGACAAGACTTAGTAGCGCTACTCACCCCCAAAGCCCCATCTACCACCCCAGATGTCCTCACCTTTATGGTTCGAAACTGAAATTAGTCCACACACACACACACACACACACACACACACACACACACACACACACACACACAAACAGGTGTATCTTTTTGTCTAATTAGGGCGATCAGGCCACAGTGTAGTTTTGTGTTGGATTGTATGTTCTTTACACATCTTATGTTCCCTAAGGAAGGAGGGGTACTCCATCAGAGGTTTGATTAAATTGTCATCTGTAAGTTTGAATAATCACTCTTTGAAACTCCCTCTAAAATCCTATTTCATCTTTACATCTGGCGGCACGGTGGCGCAGTGGTTAGCATAGTCGCCTCGTGTGTGTGTGTGGTGTGTGTGTACATGCCCACAGGGTGTTGTGATGCATCTAGTGCAGCAGCGTGTAGTTGGAGGGAAGGTGCATGTGTTCTTCGAACCCGCTTGTGTCCCTCCTGCCCTTAGCTTCTGCTGCTGGCTAGCCTTTGTGGCGAATAGGGAAGCATCCTTGAGTGTAAGCTTTCCCTTGACAGTACATAGCCTCTCCTTCACCAAGACTCCTGCCAGGACTCCCCATGGCCACACACGGTAACGGGGGTCTTGCAGCCCCGGGCTAACTTGGCAGGGGATCTCGGAGCAGCAGTGGGCCCCAGAGATATGGTGTGCAGGCCCACCCTGGTGAACATGCCCTGGCACCTATCAACCACTGCCCCGCTACCTTGTGGGTGAGTCTGGAAAGACATAAGGCTAAGGGAGCTTACCCCAACAGAAAAGCAAGCTGTGGCGGCACGCTTCGAGGTGGTTTCCGAAAAACTGGATTTCCGGCAGCCCCCTGCAGTTGTGTGAAGGTGCCGGCCGTCTAGGGATCCCCCTTGCCATCGGAACCATCTCCTCTACAATCAAGTCATGTGGTGTTGGGAGAAGCGCACCCCCCATGCCACTTTGAAGTGGCGGGTAACTGAGCTCAAATCTGTTTTGGGATACCCATACCCCAGGAAAACATATCAGTAACCACCCAGCCAATTCTGTATGATTAAAAATGTTGCGAAGTACATAAAACAAAGCTTCAAAAACGTGTAAAAATCTGCAGCGTCCACTGGTTTCAGACTCTGGGGGCGTGGCACCGAAAGGAAGACGGCGATGTCACCAAGGAAGCTGGCCAAAAAATCAAGAAAGGAAAACGGGAAAAATACCCAAAAACGGTCTAACTCCGCAAATCAGTTCTATACATGGTTCAACACATTTTAACATGTCAACAGCAATACATCTCCCACATTTATAAAGTATTTTGAAGCAAATCTGTCATTTTGGTTACCCTGCTCTTTAATCATACAGAATTGGCTGGGTGGTTACAGATATGTTTTCTAAGGTATGGGTATCCCAAAACACAGATTTGAGCTCAGTTACCCGCCACTTTAAAAATGTTGCAAAGTATATAGATGTAGTAACTTTTTACCTATCGTGGCACGAGTGTTTATTGAAATACAAGCGTGCTTTATCTACTGCAAAAACATCGTATTTCTCTCACTTAATAAATATTAATAAACATAACCCCAGATTTCTCTTTGACACTGTATTTAACTTACTAAAAAGCAGTCGTCTATTAGCTGCTCACCATTCACAGCCCATGAATTTCTAGATTTTTTCTGCAATAAGGTTGAGGAGATCTCAAAACAAAATTAGTTCTTCAACTCCATCTACTCCTGCAGATCCTGTCATACTAAATTCATATCTACACAATGAGTCACTGTCAGTTCCAGTTATTACAGCTTTTGAGACTATCTCACTTGACACTTTGACTAAGTTCGTGTCAGCTTCTAAACCAACTGCTTGCCTACTTGATCCCTTACCAGCAAAACTTTTTAAACACCTCTGGCCTTTTCTTGGACCTACAATGCTAGACATCGTTAATTTATCTTTTACTACTGGCATTGTTCCCAGCAGTTTTAAGACAGCTGTGGTTAAACCTCTACTTAAAAAACCACACCTTGATCCAGGGTCTCTTAATAACTATCGGCCAGTCTCTAATCTTCCATTCTTCTCTAAAGTACTAGAGAGAGTTGTGTATCAACAACTTTTGACCCATATAAAAGAAAACGATCTCTATGAACCTTTTCAGTCGGCTTTCAGGCCCTGTCACTCCACTGAAACTGCTCTGACCAGAGTGGTAAATGATCTACTGGTGATCGACTCTGATTCCACTTTTGTGCTTCTACTACTGGACCTCAGTGCAGCCTTTGACACCATTGATCACTGTATACTTTTGGATAGATTAAATTGTAATTTTGGTGTCTCTGGCTTAGCTCTCTCTTGGCTTAAGTCCTACTTATCTGGAAGAACACATTGTGTCTGCTATAATTATATTATATCAAAATTTTCTGACATTAAATATGGTTTGCCACAGGGCTCAGTACTTGGCCCTCTACTTTTCTCTCTTTACATTACACCTCTTGGCCAAATTATACGCAGTTACAGAATACATTTCCATTGCTATGCTGATGATACTCAGCTGTATGTGCCTATAAGGGCTGATGATCATACTCAAATCACTAACTTAGAGGCCTGCTTGGCTACTGTGGAAAACTGGATGTCACTTAACTTTCTGCTTTTAAATTCAGATAAAACCGAGATGCTAGTCATTGGCCCTGCTAGACACAGACACCAATTTGATCAAGTAACGATAACAATCGACAACTCTGTGGTTTCACAAAGTGTGGCAGCCAAAAATCTTGGTGTTATGTTTGATCCCAGCCTTTCCTTTGATAAGCACCTTAAAGAAATCACCAAGACTGCCTTTTTCCATTTACATAACATATCTAAAATTCGGTCTTTTCTCTCCATGGCTGATGCAGAGATTCTAATACATGCATTTGTTTCATCCAGACTTGATTACTGTAATGTTCTGTTCTCAGGTCTGCCACATTCTAGTACTAAAAGTCTTCAGATGGTTCAGAATGCTGCTGCTAGAATCCTAACTAAAACTATGAAATTTGACCATATTACACCAATTCTTGCCTCCCTTCATTGGCTTCCTATCCATGTTAGATCAGAATACAAGGTGCTTCTGCTGACTTATAAAATCCTAAATGGGCTTGCCCCATTCTACCTGACTGATCTCCTTAAACCTTACATGCCATCTTGAGCACTTCGTTCTCAAAATACAGGGCTCCTGTGTGTACCCAAAGTTAAAAAGAAGTCAGCTGGTGGCAGGGCCTTTTCCTATCGGGCTCCATTTTTGTGGAATAAACTGCCTGCTGCCATCAGACAATTGGAATCGCAATAGCCGAACGGGTCATACCAGAGTCACAATGCGGCTTCCGAAAGGATAGAGGGACCGTTGACATGATCTTTGTCACATGCCAGCTCCAGGAGAAAAGCAGAGAACAGCACAAGGATCTATACATAGCATTCATAGACCTCTCAAAGGCATTTGATACAGTTAACCAGGCCCTGTTGTGGCAAGTCCTGAAGAAATTTGGATGTCCACCCAAGTTTCTCACCATTCTTGGACAGTTTCACTCAGGAATGATGGCCCGAGTGGTAGTGGGGAACCACAGTTCTGAGCCCTTTGGTGTGCAGACTGGAGTCAGACAAGGCTGTGTGCTAGCCCCAGTCCTGTTCAATATCTTCTTAGTCTCTGTTACAACACTGTTACGAAGGAGTTTGGAGAAGCAGGCTGGAGTTGCCATTGACTTCAGGCTCGATGGAAACCTATTCAACATCAGGAGGTTTCAGGCAACCAGCAAGTTGACCTCTGAGAACATTATTGAGCTACAATATGCCGACAATTGTGCCCTGGTAGCTCACACACCAGAAGCCATACAAAACACTCTGTCGGCAGTTGTAACTGCATACAGTAGAATGGGACTGATTATCAACACCCAAAAGACAGAGGTAATCTGTCAGTTGACTGCCGGTCTCCCAAACCACCCAACAACCTTCACAGCAGAAGGGCAACAACTGGCCACTGTTCCTGCCTTCAAATATCTGGGAAGTATGCTATCCGACACCTGCACAATGGACGATGCGATTCAGCACCGCCTCAAACAAGCCTCAACATCTTTTGGCCGTCTATGGAGAAGGGTTTTCCTAAACAGCAACCTCTATCTCCACACCAAAGTGCTTGTTTACGGAGCAGTGTGCATCTCCACACTACTCTATGGATGTGAGGCATGGACCATCTACAGCCACCATCTCAAAAGCCTGGAGGCCTTCCATGTAAAGTGTCTCCAGAGGATCCTCGGCACTACTTGGGAGGACAGAGTGCCACACACAGCGGTGTTGGAGCAGGCAGGCAGCTGCAGCGTGGAGTATATCCTAAAGCACCATTAACTCAGGTGGCTTGGGCATGTTATTCGCATGCCCAGCGAACGACTCCCACGTAAAGTCCTCTACAGCCAACTACGCCTTGGTCAACGCACTGCTGTTGGGCAGAAGAAGCAGTTCAAAGACCAAATGAAGACCACACTGAAAAGATGTCAGATCAACCCCTCTTCTTCGGAGAAACTTGCTTTCTGCCGCACAACCTGGCGCTCTCACATCTCAGAGGGAGTGAAGTACATGGAAAACCAGTGCACACAACACCGTGTAGCAAAGCGTGTGAAGAGGCATGCTCGCAAAGTTACCCCTACCCCCTCCAACACCACTTTTACATGCCTGGTCTGCAACCGCAACTGTGCATCCAGGATCGGACTATTCAGCCACCAAAGGACCCACAAACAGGAGAAGATGGTCATCATCGGACACAATGGACAACCAGCAAGCAAGCAATAGTCGCCTCACAGCAAGAACGTCCTGGGTTCGAGCCACTGGGTAGTCCAACCCTGGGGGTCATCCTGGGTCGTCTTCTGTGTGGAGTTTGCATGTTCTCCCCATGTCTGCATGGGTTTCCTCCGGGTGCTCCGGTCTCCTCCCACCATCAAAAAGATAGGATGGGTTAAAGGCAGAGCATAATTTCCCTATGGTGATCAATAAAGTATCTCAAAGAAAAAAAAATCAACAAATTTCCTGCTGGGATAGGCTCCAGGTGCTGTGAGCCGGTATTGGTGTAAGCACGTATGAAAACAGATGGAGGGATGGATGTCTAGTTCAGTACTCTAAGTCCAATGGGCTACATTTCCAAAATAATAACACCAACAATAATAATAGTGATAACAATAATAGTAACATTTAAACATCTATGCAGTGCTGGCAGGTAAAGAATGTCCTAGAAACACATTCAGCAGAGAAATACTTTGGACGCATGTGTTAGCATGATGATGCTCTGCTCAAGCTTCCTTACATGGTGTGAAGTTGTCATGCAAGGATTAGGGCACAAGTGTTTGAGAGGCCCTAGCATCTTGATGGCATACACTGCGGCACTGTGTCAGCGATCCAGAAAGTCATGTACTTACAATACAGCCGTGTAACAACTACAACATAGATAATACAGAACTTGTATTACAAGGGGTTTTGTGTTTAAAAAATAGAAACTCCAGAATTCAATTTATATATATAATATATATGTTTTTTTTAAATCCCTGATTACATTGATTGACTGAATTTGGTGAACAAAAATAGAAAAAAGCCAGAAATTACTTACTAACACTAACTCAATAGCTAAACATGTTCACCACACCCATACACACTTGTATCATTGTCTCCCCCCCTTTTCTCCCCATTTATACCCGGCCAATTACCCCACTCTTCCGAGCCGTCCCGGTCGCTGCTCCACCCCCCTCTACCGAGCCGGGGAGGGTTGCAGACTACCACATGTGGAATCGCCAGCCGCTTCTTTTCACCTGACAGTGAGGAGTTTCGCCAGGAGAACGTAGCGCGTGGGAGGATCACGCTATTCCCCCCAGTTCCCCCTCCCCCTCGAACAGGCGTCCTGACCGACCAGAGGAGGCGCTAGTGCAGTGACCAGGATACATACTCACTTCTGGTTTCCCACTCGCAGACACAGCCAATGATACGGCGCCGTCGCTCAGCCTTGCAGACAATTTTTTTTCCAGCGGTCACTCGCGGTATTGCAGCGAAAAATCCCCTGCGGCCCAAAAAGCATTTTCCCCATAGACCACTATTGTAAAAGAGAGGCCTGTGAAACTGTTGACAGGACACCTGCAGCTATAATCATGGTCAGTTATTCTTTGTATTATATATTTTTAAGCCATGGGGTTTTAATCTTTTTTTAAAAATTCCGAAGCCCAGAAAAAGCCCAGAATTTTTTTTTTGCATGAAGGCACGGCTGTGTATGAGCCGTTCACATGCATAAAAAAAAGCCTAGAGGCATGATGGAGTAACACTACAGCTACTATTCAGTGGGCCCCATGTAACCCGGAAGCCAGAGACTTTTTCGGCGAGCAATTCTCATAGGAATGAACAGGCGCCATTTTTAGATCCGGTATCCAGTTCTGCTATGAACTAGTTACCGGATACATCACTTCTACTATGAACTGGATAGCGGATACATCAGTATAATACATCCATGGTAGGGACGCACGGTACATTCAAATGAGCTTGTACGTGGCTGGCCCCACTACGCTGATGAGGATAGCTCTCTGCTTATCTCCATTAACTATGCCATTTGCTTCAAAAAACTGCTCGAGTATTTCACAGTACTCTTCCCACGTTTGCTCCTTGGCCTCGTAGGCTGACAGTGTGTCAATCATCGTACTCATTTTTATTTATTTATGTACTTGTCCTCCCTCTACCCGGTCCAGTATAAGCCCGTTAGCTAGCTAGTTAGCAACTTAGCATGATTCAGTACTACCACAGACTTGAACTTGAACTCCGACTCGCCATCCGTCATCAGTCAGACACCTTTTTCGTTCATCCAGCATCCTCGTCGCCAATATGTTGTAACTTGTCTTTAGTTAGAATGATTACACATTTTTGGGATGCAGCATTACTGCTTATTATTAACTTATTGGTTCACATGTCGAAGCTACCATTACCGTGACATCTCTTGTGTGCCAGGTCTTCACAGGAGCGAGAGAAGAAAACCGATAACAGGTAAGTATAGAGCTCATCACTTAGGGTCGTATGCTCGCCTGTGGCGTGGGGGTGGTACTGCAGGTAACTGTCTCAGGATATCACATCGTAAGTATCTCAGGATATCACAAAGAAGAAGACGAAGAAGAAGAAGAAGAAGATCAAACCTACATAGCGCTTTTCTAACAACCAAAGTCGCTTTACAATAAACGGCGGTGAAACAAGACAACGGATAAACAAACATAACACAGACATACAGGGGTGGATGGGAAGAGGGGGGGGGGGGCTATGAGAGGGAGAAGCGGCAGCCACACACGACTCCAGCAGTACTCTCCGACTTAAACCGATACAAAATTGCAAGAAAAAGAAAAAACAGCAGCACTGTAGATGTTGATTTTCTGTAGGGGTTTACTCCCGTAGGGGTTTACTCCCGAGGTATCCACTAGGCCGTGGCACTATTTAACCCATAGCTGGGGGCTGGTTCGTGTGCATCAGGGAATATCCACACACCGATGGGCCTACGTACCGCACGTCTAGGGCAGTGGCGCCCCCAGAAATTTTTCATAGGGGTGGCCAAATGGGGCCACTGAAAATCTTGGGGTGGCACACCAAAACCAAAAGCCATGACTGATTTTCAGGAATTCTATTATGCTGTTGTAGTATACTGTATAGGCTAGCTGAAAACTGTCAATATGAGAGTTAAGGAATCGCATACTGAAATTCTTTGGTTTCTTATTTTTTTACAGTTAATGTTACTAAATATCTGATGTGCATAGACTAATACCAGTACAGTTAACATTTTGAGTTCCACAACAATTCTGTTGTAATGTGTTATGTATCTATATATTGTACCATGTTAGACGATTTATTGTTACATTTTACATGTCCAAAAATGAAAAATAAAGCATACGCGTGGCTGGGGGGGGGGGGCAGGGATAGTATCAGGGTGGCCGTGGCCACCCCTTGGGGGCGCCACTGGTCTAGGGGCCAGACCTCCTCCGAGTCCCTTGTAGTTCAGCCAGGGTCCAAGGTGAACCCAGTTACCATGTGTCGCCATGAGGAGAGGAGGCACTACATGGGGCTTGCTGTTGGAGAAGCTATGTACTGGCAGGGAGAGACTTAGTACGTGCTCAGCTCTCCTGTTCGCATTTCTGCTAGCCAGCAGTGAAGGTTGAGAGTGAGACGTGACAGGCACAGAACACGACACCAACACACTAGACACTTCACAATAACCCGACTTCTTACAGAATAATGTCAAGACACACATGATCATTTTGAAGCTTGTTTCCTGGTTTAAAATATAGTGTAGCTGTAGCTTGATTGTAAATTAAATTGACTGAAATGTAAATGTAGCTGAAAGAGAATCATCAAATGTCAATAGTATGGAGGTTTCGTGAAATCCAACCTTGAACCTATGCCGCGTGTTTTGCTCTCCTTTCTCCCCCTTTCTTAGTGTCCCTCTCTACTGCCAACTGTCAGAATCCACTATTACTACTATTACTACAACTACTATTTCTACTTTTGACTGCTCCCGTTAGGGGTCACTGCAGCGGCTCATCCATTTACATCTCTTCCTGTCCTCTGCATCTTCCTCTGTTGTGCCAGTCACCTGCATGTCCTCTCTCACCACATCCATAAACCTCCTCTTTGGCCTTCCTCTTTTCCTCTTCCCTGGCAGCTCCATATTCAGCATCCTCCCAATATACCCAGCATCTCTCCTCCACACATGTCCAAGCCATCTCAATCTTGCCTCTCTTGCTTTGTCTCCAAACTGTCCAACCTGAGCTGTCCCTCTAATATACTCATTCCTAATTCTGCCCTTCTTTGTCACTCCCAATGAAAATCTTAGCATCTTCAACTCTGCCACCTCCAGCTCCGCCTCCTGTCTTTTCATCAGTGCCACCGTTTCCAAACCAAACCATACAACATAGCTGGTCTCACAACCATCGTGTAAACCTTCCCTTTAACTCTTGCTGGTACCCTTCTATCACAAATCACTCCTGACACTCTTCTCCACCCACTCCACCCAGCCTACACTCTCTACCTCACTTCTCTTCCGCACTCCCCATTACTTTGAACAGCTGACCACAAGTATTTAAACGCATACGCCTTTGTCACCTCTACTCCTTGCATCTTCACCATTCCACTGTCCTCCCTGTTGTTCACGCATATGTATTCTCTCTTGTTCATACTGACATTCATTCCTCTTCTCTCCACTGCATACCTCCACCTCTCCAGGCTCTCCTCAACCTGCACCCTTCTCTCACTACAGATTACAATGTCATCCACAAACATCATTGTCCATGAAGACTCCTCCCTTATCTCATTCGTCAACCTGTCCATCACCATTCCAAACAAGAAAGGGCTCAGAGTCGATCCTTGATGTAATCCCACCTCCACTTTGAACCCATCTGTTATTCAAACTGCACACATCACCTCTCTCACACTGCCCTCATATAGTATATCCTGCACCACTCCTACATACTTCTCTGTCACTCCCAATTTCCTCATACGATACCACACCTTCTCTCTAGGTACCCTGTAATATGATTTCTCTAAATCCACAAAGACACAATGTAACCCCTTCTGACTCTATATTTCCACATCAACATTCTCAAAGCAAACATCACATCTGTAGTGCTCTTTCATGGCATGAAACCATGCTGCTGCTCGCTAATCATCAGCTGTCTGCACATCACTCTTATTCTTGAAAATTGGTACCAGTAGCTTCTTCTCCACTCCTCAGACATCCTCTCACTTTCCAAGATTGTGTTAAACAATCTAATCAAAAACTCTACTGCCATCTCTCCTAAACATCTCCATGCCTCCACAGGTATGTCATCTGGACCAACAGCCTTTCCACTCTTTATCCTCTTCATAGCTGCCCTCACTTCCTCCTTGTTAATCCACCACACTTCCTGATTCACTATGCCTACATCATCCAACCTTCTCTCTCTCATTTTCTTCATTCTTCAGCCCCTCAAAGTACTCCTTCCACCTTCTCAACACACTCTCCTCGCTTGTCAGCACATTTCCATCTCTATCCTTGCTCACCATAACGTGCTACACATCCTTCCCAGCTCGATCCCTCTGCCTAGTCGATCGGTACGAGTCCTTTTCTCCTTCTTTAGTGTCCAACCTCTCATACAACTCACAATATGCCTTTTCCTTTGCCTTCGCCACCTCTCTCTTCACTTTACGCCACATCTCCTAGCACTCCTGTTTACTTTCTTCATCTCTCTGATTATCCCACTTCTTAGCCAACCTCTTCCTCTGTATACTTTGCTGTACTTCCTCATTCCACCACCAAGTCTCATTGTCTTCCTTCCTCTGTCCAGATGACACACCATGTACCTTCCTAGCTGTCTCCCTCACTATTTCTGCAGTGGTTGTCCAGCCATCTGGTAACTCTTCACTACCATCCAGTGCCTGTATTAACTCCTCCCTGAACTCCACACAACAGTCTTCCTTCTTCAACTCACACCATTTGATCTTTGGCTCTGCCTTCACTATGTTCTTGATCCCTAAAGTCATCATACAGAACACCATCCAATGCTGTCAACTACGTTCTCCCCTGTCACCACCTTGTAGTCTAATCCCTTTCAGATTGCACCTCCTATATAAGATATATTCCACCTGTCTGCACCTTCCTCCATTCTTATATGTCACCATGTGTTCCTTCCTCTTCTTGAAATATGTGTATTCCCCACAGCCTCGTCCATCCTTTTTGCAAAATCCACCACCATCTGTCCTTCCACATTCCTCTCCTTGACACCATACCTACCCATCACCTCTTCATCACGCCCATTGCCTCCCCCAACATGCCCATTGAAGTCTGCTCCAATCACCACTCTCTCCTCCTTGGGTACACTCTCCACCACTTCATCCAACCCACTCCAGTATTCATCTTTCTCTTCCATCTCACACCCAACTTGCGGGGCATATTCGGTCATAACGTTCATCAACACCCTTCAATTTCCAGCTTCATACTAATCACTCTGTCCGACACTCTTCATTTTCAACACACTCTTGACATACTCTTCCTTCAGAATTACCCCTACCCCATTTCTCCTCCCATCCACACTTCTATCCTTCAATCTCTCCTGCTGCCTCTGGATATGCCTTCCCCCTCTCCTTCTCCTTCGCCCAATAGTTGCATAGTTTCTATTGGCACCCTGCTGGCCAACAGCATCGGTAGCAGTCATTGGTAACCCAGGCCTTGACCGATTCAGTATGAAAATCTGATTCATGATCCACATATTTATATCTGCAAATATCTACTGCCAACTGTCAGAATAAATAAAGAAAAACAGGTGACTGGACTTTGCACATGTAAGTTGTTAGAGCCAAGATACTGTAATGCCCTGTAAATGACTACCTTGCTCTCAGATTGTGAGGTCTAACCCTTTACTCTTTACAATGGTTTCAGTATGCTCTCACACATTATTCAACTCTGAGTCTTCAAAGAGGGGTTAGCACTGTAGCTATCACCATTTGCAGAACAACACATTTCCCATGGATGAATCTGTCATGCATGGGAAATATGTGTGTGTGTGTGTGTGTGTGTGTGTGTGTGCATAGTTGAAAGATCAGACATACATGAATGAATGACTAATACTCTTGCTGCTGTATGGATTAATTAATATGATACAGTTTTGCTAACATATCCTCACATTTGCAAGGTGCATTCATTATATTTTTGTTAAAACACTTATTATGGATACATATGCCTCACAGATGGGAGACGCGCGCGCGCGTGTGTGTGTGTGCGTGTGTGTGTGTGTGTGTGAACCATGTTTAACTATCCTAATGGGAACCAAATGTCCCCATTAGTAAAGAAAAACCAGAAACCCCCCATTTTATGGGGCCCCACAAGTAAAAGGGTCTATTTTAGGGTTAGGACTTGGTTTTAAGGTTAAGTTTAGAATTAGGGTTAGGTTAAGGTCAGGGTAAGGGTTAGGGTTAGGCATGTGGTTTGCGTGGTTAAGGTTAGGGTTAAGGGCTAGGAAATGAATGTAGTCAATGAGGGGGGGCCCACAAGTATAGTTTTGCGAGTGTGTGTGTGTGTGTGTGTAAAGAAAGAAAGAGCTTCCAGAGAGTTGGAGGGTATGCATAAGTAAGTGCCACTATATCATTCATTTGATGAGTTTAAATAAATAATACTTAATCACAGATCTTCCCCTCTTCTTTTTTTTTTAGAATGGGATGTCTCCCATTGGAGGAAAGGAAGCAAGAAAAACGTGCAGCCAGAAAGCTGCTCAATAATCCAGGCAAGAAAATCAAAGAAGGTTGAGTCAGTTCATCTGGACACAATGTTTATTGACAGATACATTTCATCACTCATCTAAGTGACATCTTCAGTCTAAACTGACTGCAGGTATCCCCACCTTTATGCAGCTGTAAGGGAGGGGATACCTGCAGTCAGTTGAGACTGTAGCGGTCACTTAGATGAGCAATGAAACGTATCTGTCAGTAAACGTTGTGTCCAGATGAACTGACTCAACCTTCTTTGAGAAGAAGCGAGTTTGGGGATGTTCCCTTTGATGTCTATTGGGGATACATTTTGGAATTTCCTCTATCCGTCATAAAGGGTGAAGAGGAAAACCTGCCCTGAAACAAATTGTACATGTTATTTTTGCAATCTTAGACCATTAAGGCCAGGTATATTAAGTTGAACAAATCTCGTCCAAACAGAAACAACACTCGGCACAAGAGACAAATCCTGGGCTTACTCTGTTAAACCTGGGGGGAATGGCAAGTTAGATCTCACCACTACAATGTAATGGTGTCCCTTTTGTAGTACAAAATGATTCATTGTAAATGGCACAGAGGTTTCTCTTGAAATTGTGAATGTTAGTACTCTGGTTTCAGGTATTGCCCAGCCTTCTGGCCATATGATGCACAGTAATAATAATAATAATAATAATAAATCAGTCTTATATAGTGCTTTTCTAACACTTAAAGTCACTTTACAATAAATGGGGTGAAACAAGACAACAGACAAACATAGCACAAACACACAGGGGTGGATGGGAAGGGGGGGGCTATGAGAGGGAGAAGTGGCAGCCACACGACGCCAGCAGTACTCTCCGACTTAAACAGATAGAAAAGGGCAAGAAAAACAAAAATCAGCAGCACTGTAGATGCGATAGCCTGTTCCTCTCCCGAGGTATCCACTAGGCAGTGGTGCTATTTAACCCATAGCTGGGGGGCTGGCTCGTGGGCAAGGCTAGATTATGGACCAGGCATGCCGGGCGAGTGCCCTGGGGACCCGGACCACGAGGGGCCCCAAAAGGTCAACGAGGTTGTTGACGATTTTGCCAGGAGGAAATCAGGAAAGAAGCCGACTGCATAAAGTCAGAATGATAAACACAGTATTTCTCCATTGATGCAAATGATCTGAAATAATCGGACTCAAGCAACTCGCATTATATGAGTGACTTAACTTTGTGTGGTATCACCATACCGTCGTCATACTTCCACAGTCTGCGACATAGACAGTGTAAGAAACCTGGAGTCGAAGCAGAAGCCTTTCTCAGTTGCTAGGGACTCGTTTGAAGCAGAGCCATAGATATTACAAATATAAACGTACTAAATATGTCGGGGGTGGTTTCTTAATATATCACAATGCCGGTTTGAAGAGTTTGCGTCTTATGTTTACATTGTGGCAATTAGGAGTGCAACATGTGCCTCGTGTTTACATTGTAGCGTTGAGAGTGCAACAAAGTTTAACAGTGCAAACTCGATGCTTATGATCAAATTCATTGTGTCATTGTGTATATTTAAACAAATGTGCTTGCTAGAATGCCCATACTGAAAAATAATGAAACAGATAGTTTTACTAAAATACGCCCATATTTCACTAAATTATTTGCTCTGACACAAACATTTGTTTACTGTTGGTAAGCCGTTGTAAGTGGGAAGAACGCTTCACAATATGTTTGTTATGCTGTGAGCTGCTCTTCTCATCTCTGTTTGTTTTGTGATTAAAAATTGTGTTATACTTTATAGTTGCCATCCGAATCCCATGCATATTGGCATAGCGTCGAATACTATGTTGGGTATTTGCATTAGTTTTATATTTAACAATGTTTAGTATTGTTTGCGTAGCCTATGTGACGGGGTGGGGAGCAATGGATGTGCATGCCCCAGAGCCCCCTGGTGGGTTAATCCAGCCATGTTCGTGGGCATCAGGGAATATCCACACACCGGTGTATTAGGTTCAGTCAATGACCACACCGGGAGCCACGTTTATAACTTTTACTTAACCAACATCAACTCACTACACTTTTCACCTTGCCATAAATCACACTGCCCCCTGCTCTTCTTAAAGGCACAGTAACTGCTAGTGCTTAACCATACAAGTCAGACTCGGGCATAACACTACCTAACCAGATATAACATTTTCTCCCCCCACCCCCCTTGAGAAAGTAACATAACATAACATATCAGTCTCTACCCTAGATGTCCCTTAACCATTCGTAACATAGTCCCTGTGCCAGACAGGCGGAACCCTCACCCTCTGAGGGCGAGCAGGCTGGGGAGCAGGGCCTGGCAATGACGGTGAGTTACCACTCACCCGGTTTGCCTCCGGTCTAGGCTGCCAACTGAGAGCAGCAGCTGGGGACAGGGATGATGCAGGGTTTGTAGGGGCTACAACCCTATGCAGGCAGTTTGAGTGCCAACAAGTCCCATCGTCCAGTCTGTAGGTAGCCGGTCCCAGCTGCTGAGTCACCTGATGGGGCTCCGACCAGTATGACCACAGCTTGCTCTGGCGGTTGACGTGTTTGATACTGACCCGGTCCCCCACAGACAGAGAGGGAGTCTGTACCCAGCGGGAGGCATCGAACCTCTGTTTCATCCGGGCCTGTGAGCTTCGGACCTGAGTTCTGGCTTTCTGGAGCCCTGGGCTCTCGGGTGCAGTGGCTGGCTCCGCTCTCAAGTGGTCCAGTGGCTGCTTTAGTTCCCGCCCAATCATGAGCAGAGCCGGTGTCACCCCCGTGGTGGAGTGCTTGGATGCTCGGATGGTCAGGAGAGTTTGGCTGAGTGCAGTGCTGAAGGTTTTCCCTTCCTCCAAACAGGCTCGAATTCCTTCTTGAGAGTTTTGTTCAGTCTTTCCACCCCTCTGTTACTCTCCGGGTGGTACACTGCTGTCCTGATGTGCTTGATGGACCGCAGTGACAGGAACTCTGAGAACTCCGCCGATGCAAATTGGGGTCCATTGTCCGTCGCGATGACACTGGGCAGGCCCCAGCACCCAAACAGCTTGTCGAGGCAGTCGATGATGGTGTATGAGGTGATGGAGCCCAGTTCGATGGTCTCTGGCCACTTCGAGTGAAGGTCATGCACGACCAGCAAGTAGCGGGCATGCGCAGGTGCTCCTTGGAGCTCTCCACAGAGGTCCATCTGGATGTGCTCCCATGGCGCGGACAGCCACGGTGTTGGAGTGAGGGGTGCTGTGGTAGGCTGACCGGTTTTTCCACTCAGAAGGCAGCAGGTGCAGTTACGCACCAGCTCCTCTGCGTCAGAGTCTATGTGAGGCCACCACACGGTGTCTCGGCAGCGCTGCTTCACCTTGACCACCCCCAGATGCCCATCATGTGCCATTTGCAGCACTCTGGCCCTTACAGTCTCTGGTACAATGGCGCAGTGGCCACAGGGGAGGCACCCCCCCCCAGCAGGAGAGCTCGTCGTGGACTTTATGGTAGGGGAGTAGCCTGTCATCCACCTTGGCAGGCCAGCCATCCTGGATGTAGGCATGAAGGGTTGTGAGTGTCTCATCCTCAGCAGAGGCCTGCTGCAGCTTGGCCAGCGTGACTACTGTGCTGAGGGGCCCATGCAGCATGTGGACACAGTCGTTGTCATCGTCATCCTCTGGCATCGCCCCTCTTACCTCTTTGGTCAGAGAGATGGCTCGGGACAGGAGGTTGGCCACTGTATTGGTACGCCCCGGCATAAACTCGAGTCTGAATTTGTACTGATTCAGCTTATCCACCCATCTCAGTAGTCTCATGGGCCTGTGCCCCGAACCTCAGGTCACCAGCAGAGCCGTCAGCGCCTGATGATCTGTGCGGATAGTGAAAGCCCTGCCATACAGGTAGACATGCCAGCGTTTGCATGCCCACAGGCAGGCAAGAGCTTCCCTCTCCCCCACTGAGTACTTATGCTTTGCTGAATTGAGTGCCCGCAAGGCGAAAGCCACTGGGTGCTCTACCCCCTCATGGACCTGGGAGAGCACTGCACCAAGTACCACCCTGGACGCGTCACAGGTGACCATGGTGGGCGCAGTCAGGCTGAAATGGGCCAAAGTGGGCGGGGATGTGAGCTGCTGTTTGATGATGCCCACAGCCCCCCGGCATGCTGGGGTCCAGTCCCATATAGCATCCTTCTATAGCAGCTGGCGCAGGGGGGCCGTTGAGTCGGAGTAGTGTGGCATGAAACGGAGATAGTGGGCAGCCATCCCCAGAAAAGAAGACAGCTGTGACGGTGACTGCAGGTCCGGCATGGACAGAATGGCCTCCGTGTGGGACATGATTGGGGTGATACTCCCCTTGGAGAGCCGGAAACCCAGGAACTCGACCTCCTTGGCACTAAACACACACTTCTCAGTGTTCAGTGTGACCCTGTGTTGCTTGAAGTGCTGGAAGACCTGTTCCAGGTGAGCATCGTGCAGTGTGGCGGAGGGGGGCGTGTACCACCATGTCGTCCAGGTAGATGGCAACCCCCTGAATGCCAGCTAGGATGAGTGACATTATTTTCTGAAAACAGCTTGGGGCTGATGTCAGCCCGAAAGCCATGCGCTTGTATCTGAACACCCCCACATGTGAGACGAAAGCTGTGAGGTCCATGCTGGCCGGTGCCAGGGGAACCTGCAGGTAGCTTTGGCGTAAATCCATTTTGCTGAAAACTGTGGAGCCATGGAAATGGCTAGTCAGCTCCTCAGCTGTGGGGAGGGGGTATTTGTCGGGGATGATGGCTTTGTTGATGTCCGTCAGATCCACGCAGAGGCGCAGTCCACCACCCCACTTCTTGGCTATCACCAGGTTGGAAATTCAGGGTGAGGCATTGACTGGTTCAATGATGTCCTCTTTCACCAGGCGGTGTATCTCCTCTTCCACCCCATCCCCGAGGGCCAGGGGAATGCGTCGTAGTGGCTGAATTACCGAGTGGACCGATGAGTCCACAGTAGGCTGGTGCACAAACTCAGACAAGCAGCCCAGTCCTCCGAACAGTTCTGGGTAACGTTTGGGCCAGGATGTGGAGACCTGCAGGACACACAGGCCCACAGTGTCAGTCAGTGTAAAGCCCAGGGCATGGAACAAGTCTAGCCCCATGATGTTAGCCCGTTTCTGTGTGATGTAGAACCTGGTTTCAGGGACGTACTGGTGATTATACTCCACAGGAAGGCAGTCTACTCCCAAAGTGGCGATGAGGGCGTGGCCATAGCCCGACAGGGAGTTGGCTGCTGCTTCCAGGGGCACGTGACAGAAGAGCCGGTCATATGTGGGTTTGTTCAGGAGTGACACCTTTGCCCCCGTGTCAACAAGGAGCGGTATGTAGGCTCCGCCCACAAGGCATGTGCAGTGGCCGAATGAGGCCCGCTGGCTCTGAACTGTGTTGATAGGAACTGCAGCAGCCTGTGAGTCCGCAGGGGGGGGGGGCGGCACCAGCGTGCAAAGTGATTCATCTTGTTGCAGTTATGACAGCACTTGCCCAGGGCAGGACATGATTTGTCCCGAGATACATGCTTTGTGGAGCCACAGTTAGTACAACGCTTGGGCCCACTCTCCCTAGACCCCCTGTCTGCCACTCTTTGCACATCAAACCTGTCCACTGTCCATGTCAGCCGCCCCTGCCGTCTCCTGGGCAACAGTAGGTACTTTAAGCGGAGACGCGTTTAAGCGGTGAACTGCCGGTAGCAGTGACGTCACGGTCTCCTGCACAGCGCGAGAGAACTTGTGCGCTTCCAGCAGAGCCATTTCGAACTGCTTCCCAATCACTATAGCGTCAGATAATGTCATGGAGTCTGGTTCGAGTAACAGTCTTTCCCTCAGCTGAGCACAAGACGTTTTCTCTATTACCTGATCAACTATAAGTCCATCCTCCAAAGCCCAGAAGTCACAATGCTTTGCTAGCCGACGTAAGGCAGAGACGAACTGGCCCACTGACTCACCAGACTTCTGGGCTCTCTGACGAAACTCAAACCGGTGCATGCGTCGGCTCCTTCCTGATCTGAAATGGGACTGTAGTGCGTTGGTAGCCGCAGCGTAGGTGTCATCCGCCACCGAGAGTGTAGCGAAAATACGTTGTCCTTCCTGACCGAGGCAGTGCAGTAAGAGCGCACACTTTCTATCTGCTGCTAAATCCGAATGCCCCAGAGCCAGTAAATAGTCATCAAACGACGATATCCATCGGTCCCAGGGTACAGCTGGGTCCACCGGGAACGGGTAGGAAAGGTGGCGGTGGCGATACAACGAAGCCATCCCATCCTCGTTCGCCAAATATGTTTAGTCAATGACCACACCGAGAGCCACGTTTATAACTTTCACTTAACCAACATCAACTCACTACACTTTTCACCTTGCCGTAAATCACACTGCTCCCTGGTCTTCTTAAAGGCACAGTAACTGCTAGTGCTTAACCATACAAGTCAGACTCGGGCATAACACTACCTAACCAGATATAACGCGGTGGCTTGCGTACCGCACGTCTAGGGACCAGACCTCCTCCGAGTCCCTTGTAGTTCAGCCAGGGTCCAAGGTGTACCCAGTTACTGTGTGCCGCCACGAGGAGGCACTACATAGGGCTTGCTGTTGGAGAGGCTGTGTACTGGCAGAGAGACTTAGGAGCTCGGCTCTCCTGTTCGCATTTCTGCTAGCCAGCGGTGAAGGCTGAGAGTGAGACGTGGCAGGCACGAACACTACACCAACACACTAGACGCTTCACAACAACCCCACTTCTTACATAAGAATGTCTTCTTACAGAACATAATAATGATCACTGTCACACAAGATGATCATTAGTGTTATCTTTGTTGTTCATTCGAATAACCCACCAATGTTTTTAAACTATTACAAACGACTATTTTTATCAACTTAATCAAAATGTTGAGTGCAGTCAGTTACTCTGATTTTTGCTTTAATGTATCAATTACCCAAGAAAAATAATTACATTGCCTCTTAAAAATGTGAAGATTCATAACGTAGGTTCATTTTAAACATGGAGCTGCCGTCCCGCAAAAGGAAATATGCATTTTTATCAGTTTCCTGAACAAGCAGTTCATTTAAAAACAAAAACAAAACTGTATTCTATTTAATTTCTGATGTCTGGTTTGGGCATATTTCTATAGAAAGACAAAGTCCAACAGCGCCACTCGGTTCGGTAAAAGCGCTCCGTCTATTTTTGTCCCTCGTAACACACCGTAGTGTGCATTTCCGTCATCGGCACTATCCAGTCAGTGTTTTGAAACTGCGTTTATTTTATTTGGGTGCTTTACAACACAATCAACAGCGAAAAAGTCGCAGTGATGTCTTTCAATGACGGTATCCAAATCCCCGGCCGTCTTCCTCTGCTGTTGACCCACGAAGGTGTGCTTTTACCAGGCTCGACCATGAGACTCAGCGTGGACACTCCGCGAAATATGCAGCTTGTCAAGAGTCGGCTGCTGAAAGGCACCTCGTTGAAAAGCACGATAATAGGAGTGATCCCCAACACCAGAGACCCCGAACATGACACGGAGGACCTCCCAACTCTACATGGGTATTGGAAAAAAAAACGTTTTAGTGTTACGCACGAAAATAGCTCTCTTAGAAATGAGTATTGGGGGTAATATCTGTCTTGTTTTGGATGAGTTGCATAACTACAGGCCAAATAAGACAACTTGTGCCGTTGACAGCCAAGCCAGGTGATGTTCTAATGTCAAATTATTATCACACGACATTTTTATACACGTTTAAATTCTGTCGTAAAGCGTTTATGATTCGTCTGAAGTTAATACTAGCAAGTTAGGCATAGCCAAGTGTTTACAGATTTTCGTCTTTCCCAGTGATTTGAATGCGATTTGTTTCCAGAAAGTTAACTAGATAACTTAGTAGTGCCGCAGTCGGAGAGAAGCGGACTTCAACCTTTCGCCGTGCCCATGCTGGTTAAAGATTGCCAGTTTGCATCTCCTTTGCAAAACAAAAAACAAAAGAACTTTGTGTAAAGTTGAATGTGTGAGTATAGGTGATATTTCTCATGACCCACTCACAAAAGGGAGCTCTGCCTCACTAAACACTCCTTGAAAATACTCATTGTGACCAGGCCCACGGCTTAATGCCTGTAGCCCAATAAATAAGACACTAACAAGAGAGACTAATTTCTCTCAAATTCTAACTGCCCTTTTCTCATAAAATGTAAAATAAAGTTCAGACATGTTAAGATGTCATCATCAATCCTGTTATTCTTTTAATGAATACAAAGAGACCGGACCACATCTCACCCATTTAATTGCCCTAAACTATGAAACACTTTGCCTGAGAATCTCAGGCTTTCCTACCTCAATATCCACTCCCTCCTTAAACACAAGAAGTGGGTTTTCTGTGAATTGGTTGCCATTTTGTTTTTATTCATATGTCTTTTCCTGTACTGACCTGTCTCTTTACTGTATTTTTGGTTCTGTGTCTGTTAAGCACTTTTTTTTAAATTTAAAAGTGCCAAATTAAAAAAAGTGTATTATTATTATTAAAATTGCCCTGGTTGAAACAGGCGTAGTGCAGTGGTTAGCACAGTTACCTCACAGCAAGAAGCTCCTGGGTTTGAGTCCCGGGGTAGTCCAACCTTGGGGGTCGTCCCAGGTCGTCCTCTGTGTGAAGTTTGCATGTTCCCCCCGTGCCTCTGTGGGTTTGCTCTGGTTTCCTCCCACAGTCCAAAGACATGTTGGTCAGGTGCATTAGCTGTGCCAAATTGTCTCTAGGTGTGTGTGTGTGTGTGTGTGTGTGTGTGTGTGAGAGAGCCCTGTGATGGCCTGGTGGCCTGTCCAGGGTATCTCCCCGCCTGCCGCCTAATGACTGCTGGGATAGGCTCCAGCATCCCCGCGACCCTGAGAGCAGGATAAGCGGTTTGTGTAATGGATGGATGGATGATTGAAACAAGCCTATGGGACGTATGGATTAGTCATGTTGTATTGTATCTGTCAAAGGACTTTTTGATGTTAAAAACAAGTTTCTCCTCAATTTGCATTTTGATGTGACTCACACGGGTTGAGCGAATCAGCCCCCTTAAAACATATTTCAGGATTGTATTAATAGCTTTGAATAATAACAGATTATATTTATAGATTTGAATAATAACAGGAGAGAAGACATCTTGCTCTTCCGTGCCATGTGGTCTTGTTAATTGTTCCACCTGGCTAGAAATGGCAGCCATTAAATGTATGTTAATTCAAATGACCATGAACATATTAAGTCTCTGAAGGGGATCAAAGTTTGCTGATATACTTTCAAATTTTTAACTAGTAGTATTCACACAACAGACATACAGCTGAATCAATATTCTGTTTTTGCAGAGTTCTAGTTCTACCCAATTCTAGAGGTTATTCAATGATAAAAGCTGGAAAACATATGAAAAAGATTAATTCACCCAAATATAAAATTTCATCTCTTCCTTGCACATGTTCATGAAAACATATTCTTACTGTTGTTATGCAGGGAGCCCAATAGAGGTATGTCCATAAGCCACTTTGGGTTGCTATCCCTAATATGAGAGGGCAAATACCAAAGAGCTCTATTTCACTTTCTGTTATCCTCTCTGTGTCTGTGTGTCTGTCTCTTACTCTCATCAGTATTGGTACAGCGGGGCTAGCAGTGCAAGTGGTGGGCAGTAACTGGCCAAAGCCCCACTACACCCTTCTCATCACTGGGTTGTGCCGATTCCGTGTGTCAAGTCTTCTGAAGGAACACCCGTTCCCACTGGCAGAGGTGAAGTCAGTTTCACATTAAGGGAGAATAGAAAAAGGAAATAGGCATACTTAATGTGTTCGTTGTGTAACGCCATTTTGATGATTGAAATCGATACGGCTCCATAGCAGTTAAAATTCTCCTGTACTTCATTTGACTGTGTTTATCTGCTAAACACTGGTTTTAGTGACCTTCGCTTTGTGTAAGTGTGTAAAATAAAGATAAAAGCGCAATTGTTATTTGATGTTTGCAAGGTGCTTGTGATAGTTATTTGTAGTAAATGAAAATTGCTGTTGATAAGAATCTCAGCTGAATGTATTTTTAGGTGGAGCAGTTGGATCAGTACACGTCCTCTGAGGGTGGGGAGCTGGGGGAGCTCTCCCACAAGTTCTATCAGGCTGCTTTACAGGTGAGGGGGGTGAGGGGAGACCATAGAAGAAGTGTTAAATTTATATTTCCTGTCTCAACTGAGGATACCTGGGCTAAGCTTTGTGTGTGTGGGACAGCTTGTGCATGTGTGTGTGTGAGACTCAGTTGATGAGTTGTAAAGTTTCTTGAATTATCCTGTTATAGGCTAGCTGTAGCAAGAAGTAGACCATTGGATTGGCATGGAGAGTACTTATCTCATACCAAATTCACCCCCATGATTTGTACTGTCCTTTGCTGTAACTCTGATGGCTTGTTGACTTTCTTTTAGCATGTTTTTTTAGGATAATTAACAAGAACAAGAGCTTTTTTTGATGTTGGTGGTTTTTTTTTTTAATGCCTTGATATTCATATTTGGGCTGTCAGTTATCTCATAAAATTATATTTGAGTCCAGATCTACTAGAATTTTTAAAATTAAATAGATTTGAATCTTAATCATTTGTTGGTCATTAGATAAACGTGTGTAATCTGTGCACGTTTATCTAATTAAAGACAAAACAAAAAGCATGCAAAATGTTCCTTCTACAAAATATTTATCAACCATTTATAAACGGACAAAAGATGTGGAAGCCATCGGCATTTGAGAAGGTTAAGAAAATAGCTTGATCAAAATTAAGAACTGATGCTCTGGGCCACAGCGTACCAATGTGTTGAACAAAGCAGTGTGGCTGTGTTCCAATACCAAGGTCATTCACAAGCAACAAATCAGTTACCTCGTCTTTGAAATCGATACCAATTTTGTTTTTAGTACAAACATAAGTTGCTTGATACACCATGAAATTATATTATGTTTTAAATCATTTGAATTAATAATAATTCACAGTGATGCATTTTTCTGTTCGAAGCATGATTCAGGAATTCGAGCACTGAATTTTTTTGGATTATTTCCCCCCTTTTTTCTCCCCAATTGTATCCAGCCAATTATGCAGACTACCACATGTCTTCTCCGATACATGTGGAGTCACCAGCCACTTCTTTTCACCTGACAGTGAGGAGTTTCACCAAGGGAACGTAGGGTGTGGGAAGATCACGCTATTCCCCCCAGTTCCCCCTCTCCCCTGAACAGGCGCCTCGACCAACCAGAGGAGGCACTAGTGCAGTGACCAGGACACACCCACATCCAGCTTCCCACCCGCACATACGGCCAATTGTGTCTGTAGGGATGCCCGACCAAGCCAGAGGTAACACGGGGATGCAAACCGGCGATCCCCATGTTGGTAGGCAACGAAGTAGACCGCTATGCCACCCGGATACCCAGAATTTTTTTTTAACTTCTAAGTGTATTCGAGTTGTAAGATTACAGCCGACAGCCCTAAGTAATAATGATATTGTCATTTGTGCTAAACGAACACATTATTATTTCTGTTTGGTTAAAACAGAAATAATTTGTTTCATATCTCGTTATATCTAAACATTTAGAACATATTTTCATTTCTCTTGTCACAAATTTATTTTTTTTGTGAGGAATGTTTAAGTTAGGTCCTTCCATTAAGCTATATGAAAGCAGAGAGCACTTAAACTGTACTATAAAATGCTATCATCCCCCCACATACACACAGACCATTGACCAAAGGCTAGGTCATAAAACAGTAATTTCTCTAGCACATATGTTTCTAATTGATGTTATTTCAATCTCTGGTGGACTCTTGAGTGTACCCTCACTGGGTTTGGGGAAATGCCTGAAAAGAGCCATGAAACGTAATATTTCAAATTTTGGGAGACAGCCATATGCAGCTATGGATGTGTGCACTGGCTTGAACATGGAATGCATTACTCTGTAATTGTGCTTATACTTGGTGTGTACATGTACTTGTATCATGTTTTGTGTGTGTGCGTGTGTGTAGTTGGTAGGTATGCTGGATATGTCTGTTCCAGTGGTGGCTAAGTTGAGACGTCTGTTGGACAGCCTACCAAGAGAGACCCTGCCTGATGTTATAGCTTCCATGATTCGCACCTCAAACAAAGAGAAACTACAGGTATACTGCTCATGTGTGTGTATTTAAAAAAACAAGACTAGGTTAACCTAGTATATGGCTGGACCGTAGCTACATTTAGAAAGCAGGTGTTTTTGAGTTACTGTATGTAAAAAGAGGCTGTTTTGACATCAGTTTCGTTAAAAGTGGTTGTACTGGACAGCAGTTTTAAAGCCTGATTATTTATACAGTTTAATAGTGTGAATTTATTTTGATATTGAATAATTACCTAGCTACAATCACTGCTGCCATGATCACTGGAAAGTCTGGGTGTGACACCCCATATAAATGCACTTTAGTTACCACCAACTCTCTGAATACGCTAATAATTTTGCCTCTTAATTGCGTATGGCTATTAGCACTGGTGTTTGTGAATTGGACTTTTTTTGCAATGAGGCGTTTCCGTAGTATCCATGACCAATAGGGAAACTCCCACTTCCGTGTTTACCAATCGTGTAACTTCAGTGATGTCGTTGGTCGCTGCTAGCTGGAACTTGACCATCCAACCAATGGTAAAACTTCACCAGGTACTCACTTACTCAGATAACAATGTGTAGGGCTGACCCTGCTGTTGCGGTCCTGCCAAAAACTCCCTGTCATCCGTATGTGTGTCTTCCTCAATTTTGTGTCCTCTACCAGAAACCTGGGAGTTTAAAGTCGTAGTATGTTTGCTCTTCCTAGAACTGCGCTGTTCTGTACAGATATCTCAGATGTTACTACTGGAATCACAGCCCTAAGTCCTCTTACCACCATTGAGACTACTTTGGCCTTTATTTCCTTCATCCTCTCCAGTTCTTCCTTCAGTCCTTGGTATTTCTCTAGCTCATATTCTTTCTTCATGGCGTTACTGTCACTTGGGATTACTACATCTACCACAACTGCAGGTGTCTGTTTCTTGTCTATTACCACAGTGGTCGGCCAATCCATATTTGTCTATCTAGATCTGGAAGACCCACAAGATCTTAGCTCTGTCATTCTAAACCACCCTTTGCGATGGTTTCCATCTGAACTTGAGAGGGTCCAGCCCGTACTCATCGCAGATGTTCCTGTACACAATTCCTGCAGTTTGGTTGTGTCAATTAGTGTTATGCTGTTCCTACTTGCGTTTTACACCCTGCTACTAGGTGCTGGGCCATCTGAGACTTCTTACACAGTCTACACCTTAGGTCATATCTGCTATGATAGACCCCTGCTTCTATTGACCTGGTGCTGAGGGCCAGCTCTGGTGCTGCTGTTATTAGTGCCTCAGTGCTGTTCTTCAGTCCAGCCTTTTCCAACCATTGTTAGGATTTCCCAATGTCAGCCACCTCTGCTATCTACTGGTGGTAAATCCCGCAGAGGGGTCTAGCTTGCCATAGTACCTCTTCTGCATCTTCTACACCAGCTTCCCCTATCAGCTGTTGTCTGGGATAAACCCTTAGCAGTTCATCCTTGGGAGCCATTTATTGACGTACTCATGAATGAAGACAAAAATGAAAAAGCCTATGCACAAGTGATGTGTGATCAAAAGGTGCTGGCAAATGGTGAAATTATAATCATGAATAGAAAAAAATGCCACATTCTATGTGCAAAAATGCTGCACACTTTAAGACTAAGGACAAGAAGACTTTCTGAAAAAAAATTGTCATTTATTGAGCTTTCACAGCTTCATCAGGCTCATGATAATATTGAGGCTCATGATATGAGCCTGACGAAGCTGTGAAAGCAGTACTCGTGACTGCTTTGTAGTTCATTCAGGACAGTGGTCCTGATACTCATTAGGGCCCGGCCTCCCTCTTTCCAGCCAGCATACAATCTCTGGGTGCCGGATTTCAGGTGGCGTCCTCCAGGCATTGTGATGAGTTCTCTGGATTTGATATCAGTGGCTTCCATCTCTTCTGTTGGCCATCTTATTATATCTGCTTATTATATCTGATGACCAGCAGGGTCGTTATTGCTTGGATCATGCTCTTCCCTTTTGAGATGATGCTGTAGGATATGTCTAACTATGTGGAGGTACTTGGATCTTGGATGATGCTGTCTTCCTTGCCTCTTGCTCAGGGTTCTCATGTGACTGTGGAGCACCCAGATACTTCTAGCTGTTCCGTGTGTCATTGGCTGTTTATATATACGTATCAGTGAATATTTAATGTGTCATTATGATGTTGCTTTATCTCTATGTATGTTTGTTAACTAGTCATATCAGACGCAGGCTTACTTATTCAGGTTGATTTAGACATCTCTGGTATTTCAGAATTGTTCATGTATGTTGATTTGTGGGGGAGAGAGACTCTTTACATGTATTGAAATATGCTCTGCATTCATTGACTGGATTTGTGCACTTATTAGGTGTGCACAGATAGTACACATGACCAGTGATTGATTACTATACTCCCACCAAGATAGTTGGTAAATGATGTCCTTGATTAACAAAACGACAACCTTTACAAAATTGATTGTTTTAGATTTTACAGCTTTTGAATGATGACCTCAATGTGATATTTTTCCATAATGAATTATTTTGTTTGTGTTGTGCAAGGTTTTGGATGCAGTTAGCTTGGAAGAGCGTTTTAAGAGGACTCTGCCAATTTTGACCAGACAGATAGAGGGACTTAAACTCCTGCAGAAAACTAGAAAACCAAGGCCTGATGACAGCAAGATGGTAATGCACATATCCTTGCATGTGCATACATACATAGACATATCTGCTAAGTGTTTTGTTGTTGCACTTTAGCAATTTAAATTAAATCATAAAATTTTGGTTTTTTATATATATATACACACACACACACACACACACACACATATATATACATGTATATATTTATATATATATGTGTATATATATATATGTGTGTGTGTGTGTGTGTGTGTGTATGTATATATATGTGTGTGTGTGTGTGTGTGTGTATATATATATATGTGTGTGTGTGTATATATGTGTGTGTGTGTATATATATATATGTATATATATATATATATATATATATAATCTATAAGCCTAGACAAACCTTAAATCAACTAGTGGTGCTTTTGATAATATTTGGACAGACTCTTTATCTCTTTCTCTTTTTTCTCCCTCACTATAGCTAACTGCCTTTCCCTTCTTCTCCACACTTGCCATTTCTCTTTCTGCAATTACTTGTCTTTCTGTGTGTCTAATCCCAACCAGTCTATCTACCTGCCAGTCTACCTAACCTTCTGCTCAACCTTCTTTCTCACTTCCAGGTGTTATCTGTACGAAAAGGAGCGGTGCTCCCGGGCCGTCAGTTCTCTCTTGAGGATGAGGCTGAAGATGAAGATGGAGATGACACTGCTGCCCTGGAAAGGAAGGTCCATGGGGCCAACATGCCCGAGGCTGCTCTCAAAATCTGCCTCAAGGACCTTAAGAGGTTTGTGCTTGCTCACTCGACATTACGCTTGTGTTTCTCTCACCATAGTACATATGAACTCACCCACACCTAAGGTCACTTATGACTGACTACTCATGTGCTGGTAAAAAAAAGTTTACTCACTCCTCAGTAAACTTGTGCTTACTCAAACTTTAGCTTGTGCCTGATATCAGTCTTAAGGTAATACGGTCACGCACACCTAATGTTAAATGCAAGTTATAATTTTGAATACCTTTTCATGGGGAAAACAAAGGCCAAGCAAGCTAGACCATTCCCACAACTTGATCACCCTTCAAAACATTCTTGGACTCTTGCCTGCTTGAGGGGGATTTCACTTTGAGGTGTTGCCACTTTCTGTCATTGTAAATATCCATCCATCCACCCATCCATTATCTGAACCGCTTATCCCGCCCTCAGGGTTGCGGGGATGCTGGAGCCTACTTCAGCAGTCACTGGGTGGCAGGCCGGGAGACACCATGGACAGGCTGCCAGGCCATCACAGGGCCCACACACACACACACACACACACACACACACACACACACACACACACACACACACACACATAACTAGGGACAATTTAGTATGGTCGATTCACCTGACTTACATATCTTTGGACTGTGGGAGGAAACCAGAGCCCCCGGAGGAAACCCACGCAGAACATGCAAACGTCACGCAGAGGACGACCCAAGATGACCCACCAAGATTGGACTACCCCGGGGCTCGAACCCAGGACCTTCTTGCTGTGAGGCGACCGCGCTAACCACTGCGCCACCGTGCTGCCTCATTGTAAATAACCAAACCAAATCGTACAAATCTCTGCTTCAAGGTCTGCTTAGGCTCAAAATGCAGTATACCATTTATGAGGTTTTGGTTCATTGATCTGCAGGTATTTGGAGTCATTTATTTAGTACCAGGACAGCAGATCTGTGTGTGTGTGTGTGTGTGTGTGTGCGTGTGTGCGTGCGTGCGTGCGTGCGTGCGTGCGTGCGTGCGTGCGTGCGTGCGTGCGTGTGTGTGTGTGTCCTGTGATGGTCTGGCAGCCTGTCTAGGGTGTCTCCCCACCTGCCACCCAATGACTGCTGGGATAGGCTCCAGCATCCCTGCGAGAGCAGGATAAGCAGTTTGGATAATGGATGGATGAATGGATATACACTCACCGGCCACTTTATTAGGCACACCTGTCCAACTGCTCGTTAACGCAAATTTCTAATCAGCCAATCACATGGCAGCAACTCAATGCATTTAGGCATGTAGACATGGTCAAGACGATCTGCTGCAGTTCAAACCGAGCGTCAGAATGGGGAAGAAAGGTGATTTAAGTGACTTTGAACGTGGCATGGTTGTTGGTGCCAGACGGGCTGGTCTGAGTATTTCAGAAACTGCTGATCTACTGGGATTTTCACGCACAACCATCTCTAGGGTTTACAGAGAATGGTCCGAAAAAGAGAAAATATCCAGTGAGCGGCAGTTCTGTAGGCGAAAATGCCTTGTTGATGCCAGAGGTCAGAGGAGAATGGCCAGACTGGTTCGGGCTGATAGAAAGGCAACAGTAACTCAAATAACCACTCATTACGACCGAGGTATGCAGAAGAGCATCTCTGAACGCACAACACGTCGAACCTTGAGGCAGATGGGCTACAGCAGCAGAAGACCACACCGGGTGCTACTCCTGTCAGCTAAGAACAGGAAACTGAGGCTACAATTCGCACAGGCTCACCAAAATTGGACAATAGAAGATTGGAAAAACGTTGCCTGGTCTGATGAGTCTCGATTTCTGCTGCGACATTCGGATGGTAGGGTCAGAATTTGGCGTCAACAACATGAAAGCATGGATCCATCCTGCCTTGTATCAACAGTTCAGGCTGGTGGTGGTGGTGTAATGGTGTGGGGGATATTTTCTTGGCACACTTTGGGCCCCTTAGTACCAATTGAGCATCGTGTCAACGCCACAGCCTACCTGAGTATTGTTGCTGACCATGTCCATCCCTTTATGACCACAGTGTTCCCATCTTCTGATGGCTACTTCCAGCAGGATAACGCGCCATGTCATAAAGCTCGAATCATCTCAGACTGGTTTCTTGAACATGACAATGAGTTCACTGTACTCAAATGGCCTCCACAGTCACCAGATCTCAATCCAATTGAGCACCTTTGGGATGTGGTGGACCGGGAGATTCGCATCATGGATGTGCAGCCGACAAATCTGCAGCAACTGCGTGATGCTATCATGTCATGCCAAACTCTCTGAGGAATGTTTCCAGTACCTTGTTGAATCTATGCCACGAAGGATTAAGGCAGTTCTGAAGGCAAAAGGGGGTCCAACCCGGTACTAGCAAGGTGTACCTAATAAAGTGGCCAGTGAGTGTATATAATATATATATACACACACGTATATACATACATACGTATATACATACATATATATATGTGTGTGTGTGTGTGTGTGTATGTATGTATGTATGTATGTGTATAGTATATATATAGGGCAGCACGGTGGCACAGTGGTTAGCACAGTTGCCTCACAGCAAGGTCCTGGGTTTGAGCCCCGGGTAGGCCAAACTTGGGGGTTGTCCTGGATCGTCCTCTGTGTGGAGTTTGCATGTTCTCCCAGTGTCTGCGTGGGTTTCTTCCGGGTTCTCCAGTCTCCTCCCACAGTTCAAAGACATGTAGGTCAGGTGAATCGGCTGTACTAAATGGTCCCTAGGTGTGTGTGTGTGTGTGTGTGTGTGTGTGTGTGTGTGTGTGTGTGTGTGTGTGTGTGTGTGTGTGTGTCAGCCCAGTGATGGCCTGCCGGCTTGTCCAGGGTGTCTCCCCGCCTGCCGCCCAATGACTGCTGGGATAGGCTCCAGCATCCCCGCGACCCTGAGAGCAGGATAAGCAGTTTGGATAATGGATGGATGGATGGACTGCAGATCTTTGGTTTTCTTGTGATGAATTTGTCCTTAATATAAATAGAACCTTTCCTGTGACTTCATCTATACAGCTGTGATACTCGGTCATTTCCATTATTATTGCAAATGCAAATTTTGTTTGATGTAGCTTTTGTTTGCCATTTGTTTTCTAAATGCAATTAGATTGTGTTATTTTATTAGGCGTATTGTTATTCCCCATTTACTAGATAAAGTTGCAATGCTACCATATTGTTATCAACACACACACACGCCTTCACCCGAAATGAGTAAAACACAAGTTTAGAAAGAAAGATAGTATAATCATTCACTATCTCCATATTCAAATGTGAGGCTGTGCCGTAGATGATGACACTATTTGGTGCTCTATAGTGTCCCTTGGCAAGATTTTCTATTGTTTGTTGGCACAGTGTAGCTTAGACAGCCGCAGAAGAATCCTGTTGCTTTTTGCCAGAACTGCTGCCGAGTTGACAAACAGCTGCCGGTTGCCGGAACCGCTGCCAAGTTGATGAGCGGAGCCGCCATGGTTTTCCCTTTCCGGGTACTGACAGCTGGGTAGACTGTGCCCGGGGATTTGAATTCAGAGTTACCTTCTCCTAGCCTTTGCCTAAAGAGGCATCAACCCACAAGGCAGCAGGTGGTTTTGTTGTCAAGAGTGTTTCCTTCTCCTATCCCAATGTGTTGGCTGGACTGGGCACCATGGGAAATACCATACAGGCATGCAGGAGGACCAGATCTATCAGTAGGGATGTCGTCCTTAGCCAAAGGGCCCTTGCTGAGGTAAGGTGCTACCCCTCTGCAGCCTGTGGTTGCAGTTTAGAGTCTTACCCAGGATGAGTGATGTTAGTAAGTGATGCTCAAATCAATCTGGCTCTCTTTTTTTCCTCTAATATTGGTGAACAGTCTTAGCAGATCTCTTTAGAGCTCTGAGAAGTTGTTTTTTTTATTATTTTTTTACTACTTTATTAACCCCCGTGGAGCAATTCTTTCTCTGCATTTAACCCATCCTAGCTGTGTAGCTAGGAGGAGTGGGCAGCCACCATGCAGTGCCCGGGGACCAACTCCAGTTCTTTTTTCCGTTGCCTTGGTCAGGGGCACAGATAGGAGTATTAACCCTAACGTGTATGTCTTTTTGATTATGGGGGAAACCGGAGCACCCGGAGAAAACCCACCGCAGACATGGGGAGAACATGCAAACTCCACACACAAAGGACCTGGGATGGCCCTCAAGGTTGGACAACTCCAGGGTTCGAACCCAGGACCTTCTTGTTGTGAGGCGACAGCGCTAACCACTGGGCCACCATGATGGGGTTTGTTTTAGAAACCCAGACTCAACTAGAAGAGTGCACTCAGGAGAGTGCAGATCCCCGCCAGGCGTATCTCCCCTTCTCTAGTGCTCGGATTTGGCAATGAATCACCCCTTTTTTCACCTAATGGGAGAAGGGAAAATGAGGCACCGCCTGCATATCTCCCAGTGCTTGGATGTAGGCGAAAAACCAGCTTAGGAGTTAGCACTGAATTGTGGTATAAAACTGACTTTTCAAAGGTTTTGAATCACCGCAACCGTGAGAGGTCCTTGATTATACAGTTATAACTGCACAAAAATTATTAGGCTGACAGGCCCAGTAGTAGGCAAGATTAGCTGTGGACAGATACACAGAAAAACATACAGACACACACACACAACTAAATGCAATATTCCCTCCAGGCTACCACCTGGCAGAGATAACAAAAGAGACATGCTGCTGTATGACCGAGTAAATGATGCTATAATCAAATACGTGTGGTGAAAAAAAATTACAATTTTTTATTCAGATTAAAGAAGATGCCTCAGTCCATGCCTGAGTATGCTCTGACCAGAAACTACTTGGATCTGATGGTGGAGCTGCCATGGTCCAAGAGCACAAAAGGTAAAGTGGGAGAAATCTCACCTTGTGCACCCATGGATCTTCAGCCTTTTCTAAACTAAATGGAGTGTATTTGGTTTTAATTTGTCTACTTTTGTTGCACAAGTAATTAAGAGACAAAAGCCCATGACTCAATTTGCAATGACTAGTGATGATGATAAACTTCCACATTACAATGGGTTTTAGTCAAGTTCTTCAGCTGACAAGATCCTTTTCTGTTTCCACAAACCTACACTCTCTCTCTTATGCACACACACGCTTTAGACCGTCTGGACATCCGAGCAGCTCGTATTCTATTGGACAATGACCACTATGCCATGGAGAAACTGAAAAGACGAGTGCTAGAGTACCTGGCTGTGAGACAGCTCCAGACATCACTAAAGGTGCCCCTCATAAGTCAAATAATTATTCATTAACCAGTCAGCCAAAATTTCGTGCATCCATACTTCTGTGCTATCCAAAGTACACCTAATTAACACTATAAAGAGTATTAAAAACAACATATCGTACAGTATGATGGTGCAAGAGTAACAATAAAAAGCTAAAAACAGATAAAGTTGCCCTCTATTGTATTAAGGAAAAATACACTGAAACAGTTATTCGCAGGTCATCAATTTGTTTCTACATCTCGTGTACCTGTGAATATTGTTATGCATAGTTCATGTATTGAAAATTGACTCTTTTTAGGGCCCTATTCTGTGCTTTGTTGGACCCCCAGGAGTGGGTAAGACCAGTGTTGGACGTTCCATAGCCAGGACCTTGGGCAGAGAGTTTCATCGCATCGCACTGGGAGGTGTCTGTGACCAGTCCGACATCCGGGGACACAGGTAAAAACATAGATGCATTTAAGATCAGATAAAGATGTGGTGCGATTAATGAGCATCCATCCATCCATCCATTATCCAAACCGATTATCCTTACTCAGGGTCACGGGGATAATGGAGCCTATCCCAGCAGTCATTGGGCAGCAGGTGGGGTGACACCCTGGACTAGCCGCCAGTCTATCACAGGGCCGACACACATTAATGAGCAATTGGCAAGAAAAACCGTCAGAATAGAAATGGGCAGTATTGATGGAGTGGTACTGTCTTTAAACAGCCAAGTATTAAAAGACAAAAATAAGCTAACAATTTCCAAGCAATTTGAGGCAAAAAATAAAAAGTTAAGATATAATCAAAGTCCTGAGATTTCTCCCAAGAGTTTGAAATTGACTTTTGTAAAGCCCGTAGAAAGTATGGTATTCTAGTTGAACATGGATGTCATTGGCTCCAAGCAAAACTACATGGTAGAGCGCATAGCAAATAATACTACTACTACTAATAATAATAATAATAATTTTATTTATATAGCACTTTTCTAAAACAACGTTACGCCGCTCTGATGGTCGAGTGGAATAAACTGCCGTTCTTGCAATCTGCTGGTCATGTGGCTGAGAGGTTCGTATGGCCAGAGTGTCCACGGGGTAAGGCATTGATTAGGCCATCCTTACCCAAGGGACAGTGGGTGTTGATCGGTGTTGTGTTCGGGGACTCGTCGTTCTCCAGTGACCCCTCTGGCCCATCCAGGCGCCTGCAGCCAAGCAACCGAAAGCATTCTCCCTACGTCTCCTTCACGGCCTGAAGGTAATGCAATCCATGCAAGGCTTCAGCCTGTAAAATAGCGAGAGCAGCCGACACGAGTTTGAAGGAAGCTGGTGTTACGACTATCTCCTTCCTGTGGAAACGTGAGCCAGGGGAGTTATTCAACAAGAGTTCCAGCCATATGCCATTCAGTTAATCAGGTGGGATAAGAGGAAAAACTAGAAATAATTTTTTTTTAAATTGTTACAAAGTACTTCACAAAAAAAAAACCCCAAAAAAAACACACAAGGCAAAAATAAGAGCAACACCAAATAAGTAAGAGTAAAAATAACAATGGTATAAATAAAAACAAATATCAGACATTTGTAAAAGCTTTCATTAAAAAAAAAAACAGTTTTAAGACGAGATTTAAAAGAAGCTAGAGACTTGGTTTGTCTTAGTTCAACAGGAAGAGAGTTCCATAGTGTGGGGGCTCTTAACAGCAAAAGTCCCATAACCCTTTGTAACTAGCTGAGACCTGGGAATAAGACATTTGAGATAGAAACCAGATGAGAGTACAAGGTCTAAGATGTGACCTTTGGAATATGTGGCCCCTTTAAGAGATTGAATGAGATTAAAATCCAAAAAATGTGAGGTGAGGGAATGGGAAGGACAACACACAAGAATATTAAAATCGCCACAAATAAGCACCCTGTCATATTTATGCATGACAATAGATTAAGAAGTCAGAAAACTCAGAGATAAAACTAACTGATCTTAGCCTCAATCAGTGCAACCGTATCTCCTGGGGACAGCCATGTCTCAGTAATCATAAAAAAGTCCAGATTATTAGAAAAAAATCATTAATGATAAAGGACCCAGAAATCTCACAGTCAAGAGGCCAAAATTGTTTGGTGTCAAAGCAGAATGAAAGCCAACGGGAGTACAACAAATAGGACGCAGATTGCAGATATTTGCTCCAGATATTCGGTTGTTGTTTCTGCTATTAGATACATCATGTGATGAGAGGCATGGTGCTTAATAATAGCCTGTATGGGGAAAATTCCCGGCAAGAGGGTCAAGGGCAGATGAGGCCAGTGGAGGGAGACAGTGGGTGGAACAGTACCTTTAAGTGTCATCACAGGTGCAATCTGAGACTCCGGGAGGGAAGAGTGGAATGTAAACAGTCACATAGAGAAGACTGTACTGTATGCTGCAGGTTGGCCACTAGCATCTGGCTACCTAGCCTGTTTGGGTGGACTCCGTCAGCTCTGAAGAAGGAGAGACAATCCCAAAACAGATTAAAATTATTAATAAAACCAGTATTGTGAGCTCTACCGGCAGAGATGAGCCATGTGTGCAGGCTGAGGATTCTGCTGAAATGCCCCGCTCCACGGCCAGTGTCAGAATAGGGCCTGAGATAAAAACAGACTTTCTGCACGTATTTAAAAAGCTGAAAAGATCCATAAAATCCTTTTTGGTTTGTTCAGACTGCTGATGAGCTGAATCGTTAGTCCCCACATGCACTATCACGCGGCTGGTAGAAGATGGGAGCGAGCTAAGCAGCCCCAGGAGCTTAGCCAGGATGACAGGGGCCGTCAAGTCAAGTCAATTTTATTTGTATAGCTCAATATCACAAATTACAAATGTGCCTCAAGGAGCTTTACAGCAACAAAACATCCTGTCCTTAGATCCTCACATCGGATAAGGAACAACTCCCTAAAAAACCCTTTAACAGGGAGAACAAATGGGAAGAAACCTCAGGGAGAGCAACAGAGGAGGGATCTCTCTCCCAAGACGGACAATATGCAATGGATGTTGTGTTTACACAATTTACAGAATACAGCATTGAAAGAGGATAACAGAATTATAATGGAATTATAAAGTGTATGAAGAATATGATGAGCAGGATGCCAAGCAGTGTCCAGATGCCACCGGAAGAACAGCCCAGGACCCAAGCCACATGACCAGCATCACCATCTTTCACTAAATATGTTACCGTGGCTCCAGGGAAAGTGTGTAGCTGCATTAAAGAAACGGATGCTCCTGATTATGGAATCCCCCACTATTAAAGTAGTTGGGGAGAAGAGGGGACGAGGAGCTGATGGCTGTGGGTTTTCAGGGCTGAGTCATCACCGCAGCAGCCTGGGTTTGAATCTGACCCGGGGCCCTTTGCTGCATGTCATCCCTTCTCTCTCCCCTGCCTTTCCTGTCTCTCTCTAGTATCGCTATCAAATAAAAGCAGAAAATGCAACAAAAAAAAAACCTTCATGAATCTAAACCATATTGACAATTAATTACTTTGAAGTAAATGGCAGAACTGGATTTGCTCTGTCTTTGGGGGACGAAGCGTTTCAAGATGCATCAACTTGTAATGACTCAAAAATTTGCACTTGCACTGGTTACACTTAACATGACATCTTTTTAGTGCTCTAAGATGCCCATAGGATGACATCCGAATGTATTGATTTATTGCTGACACTTGTAAGTTGCTTTGAGGGGAAAAAAAAAAAGATTTGTAAAATAAAATGAGAATATGTAAAATGAGAGCTTAAGTTGATAACGTTAATAGTTTCATTTTAATAGTTCAGTATAGCTTCATGCATGGTTTTCAGTTTTCATAGTTTTACACAGTCAAGTGCGCACGTACACATGCATGCACGTACAGTGCATCCGGAAAGTATTCACACCCCTTCACTTTCCCCACATTTTGTTATGTTACAGCCTTATTCCAAAATGGATTAAATTCCTTTTTTTCTCATCAATCTACACACAATACCCCATAATGACAAAGTGAAAAAGGTTTTGTAGAAATTTTTGCAATTTTATTAAAAATAAAAAACTGAAATATTGCATGCACATAAGTATTCACACCCTTTGCTATGACACTCAAAATTGAGCTCAGGTTCATCCTGTTTCCACTGATCATCCTTGAGATGTTTCTAGATCTTGATTGGAATCCACCTGTAGTAAATTCAATTGATCGGACATGATTTGGAAAGGCACACACCTGTCTATATAAGGTCCCACTGTTGACAGTGCATGTCAGAGCAGAAACCAAGCCATGAAGTCAAAGGAATTGTCTGTGGACCTCCAAGACAGAATTGTATCGAGGCACAGATCTGGGGAAGGATACAAAAAAATTTCTACAGCTTTGAAGGTCCCGAAGAGCACAGTGGTGTCCATCATTCGTAAATGGAAGAAGTTTGGATCCACCAAGACTCTTCCTAGAGCTGGCCGCCCAGCCAAACAGAGTAATCGGGGGAGAAGGGCCTTGGTCAGGGAGGTGACCAAGAACCCGATGGTCACTCTGACAGAGCTCCAGTGTTCCTCTGTGGAGATAGGAGAACCTTCCAGAAGGACAACCATCTCTGCTGCACTCCACCAATCAGGCCTTTATGGTAGAGTGGCCAGACGGAAGCCTCTGCTCAGTAAAAGGCACATGACAGCCTGCCTGGAGTTTGCCAGAAAGCACCTAAAGGACTCTCAGACCATGAGAAACAAGATTCTCTGGTCTGATGAAACCAAGATTGAACTCTTCGGCCTGAATGCCAAACGTCACGTCTGGAGGAAACCAGGCACCTCTCATCACCTTGCTAATACCATCCCTACAGTGAAGCATGGTGGTGGCAGCATCATGCTGTGGGGATGTTTTTCAGCGGCAGGAACTGGGAGACTAGTCAGGATCGAGGGAAAGATGAATGGAGCAAAGAACAGAGAGATCCTTCATGTAAACCTGCTCCAGAGCGCTCAGGACCTCAGACTGGGGCGAAGGTTTACCTTTCAACACGACAACAACCCTAAGCACACAGCCAAGACAATGAAGGAGTGGCTTCAGGACAAGTCTGTGAATGTCCTTGAGTGGCCCAGCCAGAGCCCAGACTTGAACCCCATTGAACATCTCTGGAAAGGCCTCAAAATAGCTGTGCAGCGACGCTCCCCATCTAACCTTACAGAGCTCGAGAGGATCTGCAGAGAAGATTGGGAGAAATACCCCAAATATAGGTGTGCCAAGCTTGTAGCTTCATACTCAAGAAGACTTGAGGTTGTAATCGCTGCCAAGGGTGCCTCAACCAAGTACTGAGTAAAGGGTGTGAATACTTATGTACATGCAATATTTCAGTTTTTTATTTTTAATAAATTTGGAAAAATTTCTACAAAACCTTTTTCGCTTTGTCATTATGGGGTATTGTGTGTAGATTGATGAAAAAAAAAGGAATTTACTCAATTTTGGAATAAGGCTGTAACAACAAAATATGGGGAAAGTGAAGGAGTGTGAATACTTTCCGGATGCACTGTATATTTACAAAATCAAGCTGTGATGAGCATTAAAGAAAATAAAATCTACATCCTCACATTTGCAACTCACAAACAATACATACCATCAACCCGAGTCTTTGCTCAGAGTCAGATTTCTTTCTCACATCCTCACACCCTCTTACCCTCAGTACAGGTGCTCCTCAGGGCTGTGTTCTCTCCCCTGGCTCTTCTCACTTTACACCACCCACCTCACATCCACGGCTATTGCAGATGTAGGCCTCCTCTCCAACAATGATGATGATACCCAGTACCACACAGAAGTAGACCAAGCTGTCACTTGGTGCGTAAACAACAATCTTCTGCTTAATACAGCCAAAAACCAAGAACTCATTATTGACTTCCGATGCATGCCGAATCCTAAAACACCCATACAAATGAACGGAGGCCCCATCACCACCACCGACTCTTTTAAATTCCTTGGAACATACATCAGCAATAACCTGAAGTGGAAAATTAACACTGAACACATCATTGCAAAAGCTCAACAACGACTTTACTTTCTTAGGCAGCTTAAAAAATACCGGATCAAACATCAACTGCTCGTTCTGTTTTACTCAGCCATTATCGAGTCCATCATAACATCTTCTACTACAGTATGGTACGGCGGCACAGACAGTCACACGGAAAAAACTGCAGCGGATTGTCAACAAGGCATCCAAAATCATAGGCAACCCACTCCCCTTTTTGAATCTCTACATACTAACCTGACTGTAAAGCTAGCAAAGAAGATCACCTCCGACCCCTCACATCCTGGTCATCACCTCTTCCGGCTCCTTCCCTCAGGGAGGCGCTACAGGTCACTGTCAACTAAGACTAAATGCTTCGCAAACAGTTTTTATCCCCTAGCCATAAGGACTCTGAATTCCTCCCTATAGTCCCCTCCTCACACACCAATGGCCTAAATACCACCATTCACCTGTTATGCCTGATATGTTTATTTCTGTTATTGTGTAACTGTATTGTTTGTGATAATATGTGGAGTGTCTATTGTTGTCCATGTATGTATTGTGCTGCAGAGTGTAAAGTGTACCAAAAACAAATTCCACCGGCCTTGGTCGTGTGGCTAATAAAATGATCTATCTATCTATCTATCTATCTATCTATCTATCTATCTATCTATCTATCTATCTATCTATCTATCTATCTATTGATCGATCTATCTTTCTACCGGTCTGTCTGTCTGTCTGTCTGTCTGTCTGTCTGTCTGTCTGTCTGTCTGTCTGTCTGTCTATCTATCTCTTTGCTTTATTGCTGTCACTGCAGAATCAACCTCAGACAAGGGCTCATGTTTGTTTTTCTTTGACCCCCCCCTTTCTCCCCAATTGTACGTGGCCAATTACCCCACCCACTCTTCCAAGCCTTCCTGGTTGCTGATCCGGGGAGGGCTGCAGACTACCACATACCTCCTCCAATACATGTGGAGTCCCCAGCCGCTTCTTTTCACCTGACGGTGAGGAGTTTCACCAGGGGGACGTAGCACATGGGAGGATCACGCTATTCCCCCTAGTTCCCCCTCCCCCCTGAACAGGCGCCCCGACAGACCAGAGGAGGCGCTAGTGCAGCGACCACGACACATACCCATATCTGGCTTCCCACCCGCAGACACAGCCAATTGTTTCTGTAGAGACGCCCGACCAACCCGGAAGCAACACAGGGATTCGAACCAGGATCCCCGTGTTGGTAGGCAATGGAATAGACCGCTAAACTACTTGGACGCCTCATGTTTGTTTTTCTATCTGAACTCTGTTAGCCCCATAAGTGTACACATATGTCCAACGCTTCTAATCACACGTACAGAAAAGTGGTTTACAGACATATGCACACAAACAGTATGCGTACTCACCCATAATCTCTCTTTTGGTCTGTTTTACTTAGACCAACAAATGCTGTGGCCTTCAAAGCAGCTTGTCATGCATGTGAAGTTGGTGAAGTTTAGATACATGAGTTTTAAACTTTTGAAATTTCAGTAACTCGAAAATATGTAAGTAATAGGACAAAACCAGTCAGCGGCTCATTCTCTCTCCATCTGTCTTATCAGTTTGTCTATCGCTCCATCTTTCAGGTGTCAGTGGCTAAGAGGCTCATCTGGTCATGCAGTGATCAAAACCAGGGGGAAATTATGGTCAGCATTCTTGTTGACTGAGTCTAAAAGATGTGGTGGGGAAGTTTGGCAGTGTCTGCTTGGTTTAAGTGGAGACACAAGCACATTAACCGTGCTGGTGTTTTTAATTTTCTTTTTTTTTCAAGTACTTTCTCTGCTCTTCTCTCTGACTTCAGTAAGAAAAGGAAATTGATGGAGACAAACCTTAAAGAGGTTCAGTATTCAGGATTTAATAGACCTTTGAAATTAAACATGCAAGTACCAATAGGATTACTATTATTTTATTTTTTTTAGGTACAGTTTAATTCTTAAACATCATATCTCTTTTCATCCATCAGACGTACATACATAGGAAGTATGCCCGGCCGCATCATCAATGGTTTGAAGACTGTGGGCGTCAATAATCCTGTGTTTCTACTGGATGAGGTGGATAAACTGGGAAAGAGCCTGCAGGGAGATCCTGCAGCTGCACTGCTGGAGGTCTGGACACATACACATACTGACATATTCACATACTTGCATGAGCATTTCATTTACTCAAGTTGATATCTTAACCCCAAACAGAATCTTTACCCTAATCACTAAAAGAAAATCTCTGTGTCACTCAGTCTCAATCTCTCAGTTCCTAACCTTAATCCTTTTTTACTCCATTGAAAGAAACCAGTGTCCCTATATTTTTTTTTTGAGATGGCCAAAAGGTAATTGTATTCATGAGTATTTAATGAAAAAAAAAAAGATGCTATACTGAGCAAAAACTTAAATGCAAGACTTGATTATTTCAAAGATTTTCTGAAGCTGAAGTTGGTAAATAAAAACACATCAGCTGACAATGATTTATTTGGATTTCACATAATTTCAGTGACTACTATACCTCGGTTGGTCACAGATATCCCCCAAAACACAAGATGGGGACATGGAACAGAATTACGAGTCAGTATCTGGTGTGACCATTTGCCTCATACAGCGCATAACATCTCCTTCACATGCACTTTATTAGGTTGTTTATTGTGGCTTTGGGAACGTCAGCCCACTCCTATTCAATGGCTGTGCCAAGTTATTTGATATTGGTGGGAACTGGTACACATTGTCGTATGCGTTGGTCCAGAACATCCCAAACATGCTCATTGGGAGACATGTCTGGTGAGTATGCAGGCCATGGAAGTCAGTTGCCAGATATTTAGTACAGATCCTTGCAACATGTGGCTGTGCATTATCAAATCTAATTCATTCCTGAAACATGAGTTGATGGTGGCAGATGAATGGCACAACAATGTGCCTCAGGATCTCATCCCATTATCTCTGTGTATTCCAGTTGTCATTGAAAAATAACATGTTCTTTGTCCCGATGATATGCTTGCCCATACGAAAACCGCACCACCTCCATGGGCCACTCTTTCAACAACATTGCAGAAATCAGCAAACCGCTCACCCTCACAACACCATACACACTGCCTTCCATCTGCCCGATGCAGCTGAAACTGGCATTCATCACTGAGGAGGACCCTTCTCCAGCGTGCCAGGGGCTATCACCGGTGAACGTTTCTCCACTCAGGACGGTTAAGGTGCCTTACAGCATTCTGGGGTAGACCCTGGTAAGGAAATTGAGCATGCAGAAGAACCTTCCTGTGACAGTTTCTGAGTTTGATCAGAAATTCTTGGGCTGTGCAAACCAGCTGTTTCATCAGCTGTCTGTGTAGCTGGTCTCACACAATCCTGCAGATGCAGAAGACAGATGTAGCAGACCTGGGCAAGTGTGGTCTACAGATGTGAGGCCAGTTGGCTGTATTGTTAAAACCTTTGAATTGACTCCAGAGGTGGCTTAAGGTTGGGTGATACTGAAGGATGATCATGCTGTTTAATCAGTATGTTGATATCACACCTGACAGATAGGTAGATTATGTTGGCAACAGATGAAATATGAAATTAGACAAATTGTATAAAGATGTGTGTGCAAAATCTGATAATCAAGTTCATAAAGCACATAGAAAAATCTGGGATCATTTACTTCAACTTGTGAAAAATGGGGGTGAAAAACGTGTTGCATTTAAATTTTTGCTCAGTGTACATAACAATTTCAACTGTCTACAGTTTTCCTCAATCGGTCCTCTTAGTCTCTCCAGGCAACAGTATTATTTTTTGCTATTAGGTTAAATTTTTTGTATACGGGGCATCCCGGTGGCTCACCTGGTAGAGCGGGAACCACGTAAGACTGAATCCTTACTGCAGCGGCCTGGGTTTGAATCGGGCCTGGGCCCTTTGCTGCATGTCATCCCCTCTCTCTCCCCTGCCTTTCATGATTCTTTCAACTAGTGTTATCTAATAAAGGTGGAAAATTCCACAAAAAAAAAATCTTTAAAAAATGTTTGTGTATAACAAATGTATTTAATATAATTTTTCCTTCTTGAGAAAAATACACTACAATGCATTTGATTACATCCATGATGCAAGCAGTTATTTGTTATGAACACCACTCCTTCTATTTGAATACACATAGCTTGATTAAAATACTACAGTTTGGTAGTGTGAGACCACCTTTCTATGACCAGTTATCTGTGACTGCAAATGTTGGGTTTATGTGGCCAACAAAAACACAATACCCTGACTATATTCAACTTATTTCATGAGGCAGACCCCCGATTTGAGTTCTAGCTATGTTAAATTTGATTTAAATTCACCAAAGTACACACACCCACAGGAGTGCATTCTTTACATTCACCTTCTGTGTTTAGAAATGAGCCACAGCTGGTGTGGCCTCTGCTTCAGCCTATATAGTGGTCTAGCTTGACTGTAAACTCTCACACATCCATTCTATCACTGGTTAAAGCTCTCTGTGTACTTCATGTTATCGTAGGTCCTTGACCCAGAGCAAAACCACAGCTTCACAGACCATTACCTCAACATGCCCTTTGACCTCTCCCAGGTCCTTTTCATCGCTACAGCTAACTCTACAGCAACTATTCCTCCTGCTCTGTTGGACAGGATGGAAGTACTACAGGTACCAGGTAAGATTAAGGCTCAGATGCCGAGTGTTGGGTACCTCATTTGAGATACTCTGTACAATATTAGTGATGTAGTTGTCTTTGCTGCACAGGGTGGTATATGTTTAGGATGTCAAAAATTTGTCATTGGACAAAACTAATCCCAAGAAAAAGGTTACCGCAAATGGTTTATGAACAGTGTAGCCGGTGTCAGCAGATAATCACAAATGTCCTGTTTATATTAGAACTTATGGACTGAAGAAGAAGAATTACACATTAAGTGGACAGAGAAACTCTTTAAGATCCATGGATGAGTTTACAAATCATGGCGTTAGTTAAGACACACAAACTTCCCCTTAGACGTGACATAGGGACAGCTATTGATGCCTGGGATTTTGGCTTTGGCTGGCAAATCTTTCAAATCTAACAGAAAGTTGAATTAGTTCATCTGGACAAAACGTTTATTGAGAGAAACATTTCATCACTCATCTAAATGACCTCTTCAGTCTCAACTGACTGTGGGTATCATCCCCGCTTTTTTTAAAATATAGATAATACGGTTTCATAACGACTGAAACCAATGATCAGTTTTCATATGCAAATAGGCGTGACCATCAACTACACTTTCATTGTTCCCATCCCTGCTTCCATTCTGCATCCGGCATCCCTGCATCCTGCATCCAGTTGTTCCAACGCTGCACCAGAAATTGGTCCACCCCGAGGATCGGGCCCCTTGCACAAACAGAGCAATATAGTGTATGCTGTTAAGTACCAGGAGGATTGCCGTGACTTGTACATTGGGGAAACCAAACAGACGCTGGCCAAGACGCTGGCACAACACAGAAGAGCTAACGCGTCAGGTCAGGACTCCACAATCTACACCCATCTACAGGCCAGTGGCCACTCCTTCAAGGATGAGAATGTGCACATCCTTGATAGGGAGGAACACTGGTTTGAACAGAGTCAAATAGGCCATCTATGTGAAGAGGGAACGACCATCCCTGGGGGGGGGGGGGGGGGACTAAAGCCCAATTTATGTGTTTACGTGTTGTGTACACGACAGCCCTGGGAGACACAAAAAGTGTCTCTCATGACATCAAAATTGTCGAGAGACATCTGTCTGCTAGCCGACATTTGGGGTATAAATTGGGCCTAAGAGTACATCTGTCGCTATCTAACAATGCTGTGATTGCAACCATTCCCCAATCCTCTGTGAATAGCACATATGGTCATTGAAACTCTAGTTAATGGTCACGCCTACTTGCATATGAAACTGATCGTTGGTTTCGGTCGTTATGCCACTGTATTGTTTATGAGGGTGGGGATACCCGCAGTCAGTTTAGACTGAAGAGGTCACACCCTTTTACACCAAAATTAGCATGTATAAGCGGGGTTTTCAATCGTGGCTAAACCCACTAAAAATTGGCAATTGACTCCTTTCACGGTGCCAGCAGACCCGGGTCTGACTGCCAGCAGACGAGTTTGCCTTTCTTTTTTTCTTTTTTTCTTCTGTAGCGTCATCTTTGACGTCATGATGTTCGTGATGTCACGAACGCGCCGGAAAACGGAAGTTTTTTTTTTTTTTTAGAATTTTATTTTTTTCCAAAATGATACACCATGTATAGGATAACTGAGCACACAGTGCAAACACAATTACAACCTAAGCAAAATAAAGTTAAAAAAAAGCCAATAAGTCAAGGGGTCTCTTCTAATAAATGTAAGGCATCAATAATATTCATTAATTTCTTTGCAATTTTCTTTCCATAAATTTCAGTGATTTGCAATACAATTTTAGTTCTGTTTTAAAGACCACCAATAAGGGTTGTGTTTTCATGCATTTACATTTATGAATAAAACATTTACATAAAAGAAATTAGGTATTTAACAAAAGTTAAATTTTCTTATCCTCCAGTATCATTCCAACTGTAATGTCATTTCTGTTAAACTGGGAAAGAGAAAAGATTCTTGGTTCAAGCCAATCATACGTCACACCAAAAAGTAGTGCTATAAAGACAAAAGAAAAATAAGTGATCTGTGGTCTGTATTTCTTCATTACAGAATATACAGTTATTGTGATCAAAGTTGAATCTTTGTCAAAGTAGTTCTCCTGAGGATCATTAAATAAAGTCAAAATCTGAGGGTTTTTTTTTTATAAAAATGGGGAGCATTTCGGCTGCCGGTGGGCGGGCCGGACAGGATCCGTCACATATCGACCTGTGGATTTGAAAGACGTCTTTGTGGAGGATGAAAGATAGGAGACGAGACCACTTCTCCTTTTGACCACACAGCCGTGGCGTCATTAATTTCCTCCAACTAAAACTAAGTCAGTAGTTCATTCTGCTAAACCTCAGCCTCCTGCCTACCCACAATACCCTTTGCTAACTCCCGCCCACCGTCTTAAAGGGACCGTCTCTGGCCCGCATGGTGAATATGTAACCTGCAAGTAGGTCACTACACACGCCCCCCAGAATTCACCATGACAACAAGAAAAAAAAATCAACGCAGTGGGGGACGAATAATGCAGCCAAAATGGCTCCTCTTGACGGGTGTAGGGGCAGGGGTGTGTGTAGCGCCGCATTATGTAATAACGCTGCATTATGTAATAATGTAATACATTTTCACATCATTATGTAATAACGCCACATTTCGGACAATAATTTTGAGGGTTTATAAAATTAATTAAACTGCCTTATTTTTTCTGTTTCATATTTGTTTTTATCTTTTATCTGCTTTCTAATCACATATATTTGTTTAACATAATGCAGATGTGTGTATGTCCCCTGACATTTTTGTGCACTGAGAATGTTTGTGTCTGTAACACGCATTTAGTGCAGTTTTTGTCTCTGAACATTCAAACACATTCTCTATGATTATAATAAACGGTTATATTTGAATAAGTTTTGACTAATGAAACATCTTACTAGTTTGTAAAATTAATTCTTAGTTGAGTCATGCTAGAATGCTTAAAATCAATGTTGTTCTGACGTTATGTTTTTTTCAAATTAAGACATAAATTTTGGTGGTTTATTACATAATGATGTGAAAATGTATTACATTATTACATAATACGGCGTTATTACATAATGCGGCGCTACAGGGTGTCCATGCTGAGGGGGCTGGGCCAGTTGAACCGGCCTGTCCAAGTCCAGGTGAGCCGACTTGAAGCGGTTCACCGAAACCCACTCCTGCTTACCACCGACATCCACAACAAAGTTTTTAGCCTCCGCTACTAGGACACGGAAGGGTCAATCGTAGGGGGGCCACAGGGGGGTATGGTGGGCATCATGCCGGATGAAGACGTACCCAGCTGACTGCAGGTATTTGGGGATGTAAGACTGAGGGAGGCCGTGCCGCGAAGTTGGGACTGGAGTGAAAATGCCGGCAGCGTCCTGGATAACAGCCCATTGGTGGGCAGCAGACCAGAGTGCCACGCCGTCTGGGAGAAATTCCGCCAGCACCCACAGTGGCTGGCTGTGAACCAGCTCAGCCAACGAGGACTGGAGGTCTTCCTTAAGGGCGGTCCCCAGGCCAAGCATGACCCATGGGAGCCAGTCGACGTAGCTACTGTCTGTGAGGCTGGCCCGAAGAGCGGCCTTCATAGAACGATGAAACCGCTCATATAAACCGTTGCCCTGCGGGTTGTACACCATGGTGCGGTGCAGCTCCACCCCTAGGCTTTCAGCGACTGCAGTCCAGAGCTCGGATGTGAACTGCGGGCCCCGGTCAGAAGTGAGGTCGGATGGCGTGCCAAACCGAAATGTTTGATTTTCTTACTTGGATTTCTGAGCATGCATCATGACCCTTTGTGCTGATATTTATGGGGCTACACACAAAAATCCAGTTCAGAAAATCCTGATTCAACCAAATTTGCAAAGCTGCCCCTGCATTCAAAGAGAGGACATCAGGCAGTGCCATCATAAATCTCCATAAACCTGGTTTGAAATGGCTTAGTGGGCTACAAATTGCCACAGCCAATGATGGTGTCAATGTTAGTATGTGAATCCTCACTCTTAATATTAACAACTGTGGGCTAATGGGAAGGCTGACCCTGCTGGCATGAAACACCCTGCTCAGCATGTCAAAAACTAAATGCCTACAAGCAACTCAATGTACCATGAACTGAGACTGGTAAGTCAATAATGCAAATGGCAGCACGCTGGACGCAGCGGCTGCTGCGGCTCCCTGTTCAGTGCTATTTTTCTATGTTATTCACACGTTAGTTTTAAGTTTACTTACAAGTGTAGGTCATGCGCTCTTCTACAGCTGTCAGGAGTTTTAAACCTCAGAACGGATTACTCACTTCCCTCCACCATCACGGACAATTTCCCCATACATATTATCTGCTCACCGGTCTCGCAGTGGAAACGCTGCCCCCGTCGGCAACGTAAACAAAAGAGGGGGAAACGAGACGGGCTACATGCTAAGCTAAGTAGCGCTCCCTTCAGAGTTCCCCTCCCCAGCATCTTCATGGCTAATGTCCAATCGTTAGCTAACAAAATGGACGACATAAGCCTCAGGCTGTCCTCTCAGAAAAGGCTGCAGAACTGCTGTCTGCTGATGTTTACGGAGACTTGACTCAACAGCAACATAGCTGACTCGGCAGTCGAGCTAGCAGGCCGCACAGCCTTCCGTGCCGACAGGACAGCGGACTCCGGCAAGACCCGCGGAGGAGGTTTGAGCATTTATGTCAATAACTCTTGGTGCATCAATATAAAGATCGTTGAAAGGCATTGCTCTGCTGATCTCGAGCTCCTTATGATTCAGTGCAGGCCTTTTTACCTGCCCAGAGATCTAATGGCCATTACCATCGCCGCTGTATACATCCCCCCACATGCTAATGCTAAGATAGCATTTAAGCAGCTACAATGTGCCATCAGCAGACAACAGACCAAACACCCGGACAATGCCTTTATCATAGGTGGTGATTTTAATCAGGCTAACCTCAGGTCTGTATTGCCCAAATTCCATCAGCATGACTCCTGCCCCACTAGGGGACAAAACACCCTGGACCATCTCTACAAACATCAAGGACTCATACAAAGCTACTCCCTGCCTCCACCTGGGGCATTCTGACCACCTCTGCCTGTTCCTGGTCCCAGCCCATAAACCCCTAATAAAATGGGTCAAGCCAGCAGTAAAGATAATCACTGTCTGGCCAGAAGGAGCAGTCTCTGAACTCCAGACTTCTTTGAAAACACAGACTGGAGTATTTTTGCACATTCAGCTACCCATGGCTCCCATATAGACATTAATGAACAGACATCTGCCATACTAGCCTACATCATCTTTTGCACTGACAGTGTCACAACAAAAAAATCAATCTGTGCCTTTCCAAACCAGAAACCCTGGATGACCAGTGAGGTCTGGCAGCTGCTGAAAGTCCGGGATGCAGCATTGAAGTCAGGTAACTGTGAGGCCTACAGTGCAGCCAGATCCAACCTCAAAATGGGCATCAGAACAGCCAAACATAAATATTCCCTAGGAATAGAGGACCACTTTCACAATAGCCCTGATCCCCTGCGAATGTGGCAAGGCATTCAGTCTATCACACACTACAAAAGCTCCAATAGCAGTCCCACTGTCCATGATGCCTCCCTGCCAGACAAGCTAAATCATTTCTATGCCTGCTTTGACAAGGACAATACTGACCCAGCCACAAAACCCCCCAGCCACCCAGAAAACCAGGTGCTCACTTTATCGATGGCAGAGGTCAGAGAGTCACTGCACAAAGTGAACACGCGGAAGGCTGCTGGACCGGACAGTATACCGGGTCGGGTCCTCTGAGAATGTGCCGACCAGCTGGCTGAGGTCTTCACAAGTATATTTAACCTCTCACTGTCCCAATCCATAGTCCCAGCATGCTTTAACACCACCTCTATGATTCCTGTCTCCAAGAAACCAACATCCACATGTCTGAATGACTACTGACCCATAGCACTCACCCCCATTGCCATGAAGTGCTTTGAGAGACTGGTTCTGGCTCACATCAAAAACATTATCCGACCCCCCACCCCCCCCACACACACATTTGACCCACATCAGTTCGCCTACCATCCCAAAAGGTCTACTGAGGATGCCATTGCCACTGCCCTGCACGTTGCTCTGACCCACCTTGAACTTAACAACACATACATCCGGATACTGTTTATAGATTATAGCTCTGCCTTCAACACTATCATCCCCGCCAAACTAACCACCAAACTCCTCTCCCTTGGCCTCAGCCCCTCCCTCTGTAACTGGACCCTGGACTTCCTGACCAACAGACCTCAGTCTGTTAGGTTAGGTGACCACACCTCCTCCCCCCTGACCCTCAGCACAGGTGCCCATCAAGGCTGTGTTCTGAACCCCCTCCTTTTCTCCCTCTTTACCTACGACTGCCTGCCAACTCACCCTTCAAATTTTATAGTTAAGTTTGTAGATGACACCACGGTCATTGGTCGTATCACCAACAATGATGAGACGACCTAAAGGGACAAGATTCAGCACCTCACATCATGGTGTACTACCAACAATCTTGTCCTCAATGTGCAGAAGATGAAGGAGCTGATTGTGGACTTCAGGAGGTCTAGAAGCTGCAGCCACTCCCCCATACACATCAATGGGATGGAAGTGGAGCATGTTTCCAGTTTTAAATTCCTTGGAGTACACATCAGCGAGGAACTTTCCTGGACATTAAACACACAGGCCCTTGTGAAAAAGACCCAACAATGCCTGCATTTCCTGAGGAGGCTGAGGAGCGCCCGTCTATCCCCCCAAATTCTCACCAACTTCTACCACTGCACCATAGACAGCATCCTAACCAGCTGCATCTCAGTGTGGTACAGCAACTGCACCTCAGTAGACCAGAAAGCTCTGCAGCGGGTCGTCAAGGTGGCCCAGCATATCACCAGTACCCAGCTCCCAGCCATAAAATACATTTATCACAAACGCTGACCAATCTAGTCAGACTAGCTTGGTCTAGTCAGAAAGGCACAAACTGAGGAAGCCTCTTGGATGAGAGGCGAAACATCTTCACGGATATATACCAAGTCCAGTTGCACTTGATTCAACTCCTTTGGATGACCAAAACAAGCGTGATTTCTCAGAATCGAAGGAGAAATAATGAAAACGGAAGGGCGTAACACTAGCCTGTCATATTGTTGAGGTATCAAGGACACTTTCGTGTTTTTGTGTTGAGAAATATTAAAGATGTAGTGACCTACTTGCAGGTTACGTATTCACCATGCAGGCCAGAGACGGTACCTTTAAGACAGTGGGCGGGGGTTAGCAAAGGGTATTGTGGGTAGGCACGAAGCTGAGGTTTAGCAGAATGAACTACTGAGTTAGTTTTAGTTGGAGGAAATAAACGACCCCACGGCTGTGTGATCAAAAGGAGAAGTGGTCTCATCTCCTTTCTTTCATCCCCCACACTGGTGAGCCCGACGTGAGCCATGGCGAACGAAGCTACCAGTGCAGCGGCAGTAACTAACGTCGTCTCGCTCAAACTACCCGACTTCTGGGAAACGGCTGCGGCAGCATGGTTTGCTCACATCGAAGCCCAGTTCGCTATTAGGAACATCACTGTGGATGAGACCAAGTACTACTACGTCGTGACGGCACTTGGAACATCTACGGCGTCACAGATATTGGGCCTGCTGCAAGCCCCGCAGCCGCCCGTGGATAAGTATGGTACAATTAAAAGACACTTGCTGCAGGATTTTGAGCTAGCAGAGGTGGAGCGGGCGGACTGGTTGTTTTTGCTGCAAGGCTTGGGAGACGGCAAGCCTTACCCCCCCTTCCTTTTCGGCCAGCTGTTCCTCCGCGAGCTCCCCTCGCACGTCCGTGCTGCCTTAGCCTGCTCCAAGTTGTCCACCACCAGCAACTTTCGGTAGTTGGCCGCAGAGGCTGACAGGATTTTTCTTGCCAGCCAACAGCAGTGTGCGGCCCCTCTACTGCCTGCCTACGCTCTTCCATCACCGCCGGTTGAGGCAGCGGGCGTCGCGGCAGCAATTTCTCAACGGCAGCAAGACTCAGGGGGACTGTGCTTCTACCATGCTAGGTTTGGAACCAAAGCCAAGCAATGCTGTGCACCATGCACTTTCAGCAGGGCGGGAAAAGCCAGGGCCGGCGCTCAGTAGTAGCCCTGAGCATTGGCCAGGGAGGCAGGCTGCTGTTTATTTAGCATACAATCTCCGGCCGGCGGGTGCTAGTTGATTCGGGCGCACAGCGGTGCATCCTGCCTGTGACACCAGTGGACACGATGGCCGGCGGATTCGGCCCCCGTATGGATGCCGCTAACGGCACCCCCGTACGCACCTATGGCACACGGTATGTGGAGATGGTTTTTGGAGGTCGGAGGTTCGGCTAGGACTTTGTAATGGCGAAGGTGTCCATTGCCCTCCTGGGTGCGGATTTCCTGTGCGTTTATGGGCTGTTGGTAGACATTAAAAACCACCGCTTGATTGACGCCGTCTCCTTCTGCTCCTACCCATGTACGCCGGGGGAGGCGGGTCCCGTCATCTTGTCCAACATGATTGCCACTGAGGATGAACTTCAGCGTCTGCTCGCTGAGTTTACGGACCTCACAACGCCCATCTTCTCATCAGCAGTCGCCAACCATGGAGTGGAACACTACATCATCACCACTGGCCCCCCAGTCTGTGCCCGTTCACGGCGCCTCGACCCAGTCAAGCTTGCCATCGCTAAGGAGGAGTTTGCCAACATGGAACGCCTTGGCATCGTGCACCGCTCCGACAGTCCATGGGCCTCCCACCTGCATATGGTCATGAAGGCTAACGGTGGCTGGTGCCCATGTGGTGATTACCGCCACCTCAACAACGCCACGACGCCAGACCGCTACCCCGTCCCGCACATTCAGGACTTCTCCATGCATTTGGCGGGGGCGGTCATCTCCTCCAAGGTAGACGTTGTGCGCGGATACCACCAGGCGCCGGTCTGCCCACAGGATGTGCTGAAAACGGCAGTAATCATGCCGTTTGGCCTGTTTGAGTTCCTGAGGATGCCGTTTGGGCTCAAGGGGGCTGCACAGACCTTTCAGCGGCTCATGGACTCTGTGTTGCGAGATATGCCATTCCAGTTTGTTTACCTGGATGACATTCTTGTGGCCAGCATGTCCGCAGCGGAGCACCTGGTCCACCTCCGGCAGCTGTTCGAACAGCTCAGCCAGCATGGACTCATCGTCAACCCGGCAAAGTGCCAGTTGGGCCTGCCAACTATTGATGTCCTTGGGCACCGGGTTACAAAGGACGGAGCAACCCCCTCCCCGACAAGGTGGACGCCGTCGCCAGGTTCCCACACCCGAACACGGTGAAGTCCCTGCAGGAGTTCCTGGGCATGGTGAACTTTTACAACCGGTTCATTCCCCAGGCGGCTCATCTCATGCGCCCCCTATATGAGGCTCTGAAGGGTAAGGACCCCAAGGGCCCAGTGGACTGGTCAGAAGAGAGAAACCAGGCGTTTGAGGACACTAAGGCTGCACTGGCTGACACCGCCTTGTTGGTGCAGCCATCACCAACTGCCCTAGTAGCACTCACCATGGATGCCTCAGATTATGACATGGGGGCAGTGTATGAGCAGTGGGTTGGCGGAGCCTGGCACATCCTTGATAGGGAGGAATGCTGGTTTGAACGGGGAATCAAAGAGGCCATCTGTGTTAAGAGGGAACGACCATCCCTGAACCGGGGGGGGGGGGGTACATCTGTTCTGTAAGATGTAACCTCCCCCCGTTCTGTAGGAGTATGTACATCTGTCACCATCTTACAATGCTGTGATTGCAAACATTCCCAAATCCTCTGTGAATAGTACACATGGCCATCGAAACTCTAGTTCAGGGGTCAGGAACCTTTTTGACTGGGAGAGCCATAAAAGCCAAATATTTCTTAAATATATTTCATTGAGAGCCATATAGTATTTTTAACATATAATAAATTAAATATGTCTTACTTTTAATGCGACTTCTGGTGCTGCATGGTGTATTGAAGTGCCGCTTTACATTTGACCGTTTCATCGATGCAATTTTAGCATTGCATATGAGACATACCGCAGATCCTGCTCTCTCCACAAATGCAAATTCCTCTGTGCACGCAGCCTGGAATGCATGGTAATCATCGTCTTTTTTTCTTTTCGCCATCTTTTCCGTTACAAGGGTTGAAGCGGATAAACTAGTTGGCTATCTGATAAAATTGATTTCTTCACCTTTACAATGACCCGGACATGCTCGCGAGCCATTGGTTCCCGACCCGACCCACGGGTGACCCGCGACCCGTGAAATTTATCTTCAAAACTAATTTCTGTTTACTTTAAAATGACACAGTATTATTAAGAAATATCACAAGTATTTTAAAATCAGTTCCAAACTGATTTTTTTTTCAACTCAAAATTGTCTGGGAGCCATATGCCGTCACCGGAAGAGCCGTATATGGCTCGCGAGCCATAGGTTCCCGACCGCTGCTCTAGTTAATGGTCACACCCATATTTGCACATGAAACTGGTCATTGGTTTCCGTCATTATGCACTGTATTGTACTGTATTGTTTATAAGGGTTGGGATACCTTCAGTCAGCCCAGACACACCAAACTGACTAGCAGCGACGAAGGCCGACTGTTGCATCGCTGCTAGTCAGTTTGGGCCAAAAAGTAGCACTTGAACACACCCCAAAGACTACAGCCAACGGCCAACTAGCATGTACGTTCTGCACTGGTTCGTTAAGCTGAAGTCAATCAGAGTGATCTCTCTCACCGACAGGCTCCGCCAATTCAACATGCTGAATCGGCTGTAAAGCTGCCGACAGGGGGCCGACTAGTGCCGACGGCGTGGGACACACCGCAAAAACTAGGGTCACAGATGTTCACCGACATTGGCCGACGACCAACTGTCAGCCTGGTGTGTCAGGGCCTTTAGACCGAAGATGTCACTTAGTTGAGTGATGAAATGTATCCGTCAATAAATGTTACATCCAGATGAACTGATTCAACCTTCTTTGATCAGTGCAAGGGATTTAAACCTGTGTATTACTGAATGTGAAACTGGCAAAAATGAGAGAATCCTATTAGTCATCTTCACTTTATCCCATTCTAAGTAGATTTTAAGCCTTCTTCAAAATTCAAATCCTTCATCTCCACATGAGCCAGATCTGGAGATGTATTATCTAGGAACCCATCAGTGATGTCCACCCTGATACCTGAGTCAGGTTACCATCACGCTGGCCTAAGTAGACTGGATAGTGTGAGGAGTAGAGGTTTGTGATTCCGTTTTTATATTGGATTTATTCCTCTTTCTCCTCCATCCTCTCCATCTTTCTCCCACTGTTTATGAGACACATCAAAGGTCTGTGGAGAGTTGTCTCTGATGTCAATTAATTTCTCATTACCTGCTTCAACTTGTGTGTGTGTGTGTATGTGTGTGTGTTTTTGTTTTTTCCAGGCTATACCCAGGAGGAGAAGGTGGAGATAGCCCATCGTCATCTGATCCCACATCAGCTTGAACAGCACGGTTTAACACCTCAACATTTACAAATACCCCAAGACACCACACAGGAAGTGATCACCAGGTACAAATACACAGATGGCTACAGAGACTTAAGCACCAAAGAATGTAGAAACTCATACATTGCTATGAGGAGATAGCCTGTAACAAATGATGATACTGGAAACAGTAGAAAATACAATATATTAGGAACTCGGCAGGTTTTTCCAGCTTTACTCTGGCTAAAAACCAACAGCAATTAACATGTTTGAGAAAAGGAGGGGAAGACTGTGGTATCAAGAATGGTTGCTGGTAGAAGTCGCTATTGACTGGAGGGTAATGTTTGTAAATTATTGAACTAAGACTATTAATATTGTTGGCTTAAATAAATGGGTTGAATGTTAATATTTAACCCATTCACTGAGCCTGTGAGAGAAATTTGAATTCCTGATTCATGAAAAAAAATCATACAGTATGAAATAGGAGAAGGTGTAAAAGATTTCCATATCAGCGGATTCCACAGTGTAACATAAGATTTTTTTTTTTAGTTAGATATATTATCTGGGACACAAAATGTTGATGTCAGCAACAGGGTTGAAGATTCAAAATTCAATCATTTATTGCCATATCAACTTTGCAGTTGATTTGGAATTTGTTTCAGTGTGCTCAAAGACAAAGGTAAACACAATACATACAAGTAGTGTCCACAAAAACATACTGTTACAATTATAATTCAGTTAGTGCTACATTATGTCTCATGCCCTTAAAGTGACAAATTAAAGTGCATGTGCTTAAGGAGACTGTACTTGTACAATCCGTGAAGCATTTAGAATGCGGACTGCTGCAGGGTAAGTGCTATTGTGGAAGCGAGATGTCAAGAATGTCTGACAGTTTTTCAAATTCCAAAAGATCCAAGTGTTAGATAACATACAAACATCTGACTAAGATTTTGTAGTGAATTATGACCGAGGTTTGAATAGCTCTCAGACAGATGAGCCTTATATACAACCAACAGCAGGAAGTAAATGCTCAAGTAGTAGTAGTAGTAGTAGTGCATATTATTTTACTTACCTTCTCCCCACAATCTGTATTAAGTTCAAAACCTTTTTTTTTTCTCCAAGCGCTAGAAAATCAGTGGAGTGTTTACCAAAAAAAAAAAAAAAAAGGATAACCACACATTGCAATTGGTGATGGGGGACATTTTATTGTTGATGTTCACAGTAACCTAACACATACTGATCAGTATTTAAGGTTTGACTCGCATCATCCACTGGATCCCAAACTAGGAGTCGTGAGGACGCTGTACCACCAAGCTGACAACATTCCCACCAACACAGCAGCCAGGGAAAGGGAGAAATCCTACATTAAACAGGTCCTGGTTAAGTGGGGTTATTCTAACTGGATATTTGTCAAAGCCAGGAAGACGCCCAAACAGTGCATCAGCCAATCAAAGAGAGGAGGACAACAGCTGCCTAAGTGTAAACCAGTGGTGATTCCGTAGTGGCGGGAGTGTCGGAAAGTTGAAGCGCGTATTTTCCAAACACCATGCCTCAGTTGCTTTCAAACATCAAAACACACTGTGCCAGAAATGGGTGCACCCCAAGGATCAGTTCCCTCAGCACAAACAGAGCAATATAGTGTACGCTGTTAAGTGCCGGGAGAATTGCTGTGACTTGTACATCGGGGAAAGCAAACAGACACTGGCTAAGAGGATGGCACAACACAGAAGAGCTAATATGTAAGGCCAGGACTCCACAGTCTTTAGAGAAATATAAGTTCTTTGGGGCAGGGAGGTTATTTAAGCTTTCTGTTTTTTTAAACCCCCTCCCCTTTTTTCCCTTCCCCAATTGTACTTGGCCAATTGCCCACTCTTCCGAGCCGTCCCAGTCACTGCTCCACCCCCTCTGCCAAGCTGGGGAGGGCTGCAGACTACCACATGATTCCTCCGATACATGTGGAGTCGCCAGCTACTTCTTTTCACCTGACAGTGAGGAGTGTCGCCAGTGGGACATAGCGCGTGGGAGGATCATGCTATTCCCTCCGGTTCCCCCTCCCTCCTGAAGAGGGGGCCTGGCTGACCAGAGGAGGCGCTAGTGCAGCGACCAGGACACATACCCTCATCCAGCTTCCCACCCGCAGACACGGCCAGTTGTGTCTGTAGGGATACCTGACCAAGCCGGAGGTAACACGGGGATTCGAACCGCCGATCCCCATGTTGGCAAGCAACGGAATAGATCGCCGTGCTACCCGGACGCCCCCTTATTTAAGCTTTCTTAATCAGTGCCAATATTGACTCTGAATTGGTTGAAAGGTTATTCTGAGCAATATCGAAGGAGAATACCATGATCACCTCTATATATTGACACAAAAGCACACACTTATAAAGAGGTGCATCAGAGTACAGCAGAGGCTGTTATTAAGGTCACTTTTCATAAACATTTTTTCATTTGACTAATTTGCGTGTGATTGTATGTATGTATGTTTGTACATATATGTTTGTATGTGTCTGTGTTTTAAGCTACACCCGTGAGGCGGGTGTGCGCTCTCTGGAGAGGAAGATTGGAGCCATTTGCCGTGCGGTGGCTGTGAAGGTTGCTGAGGGTCAAAAAGTAACCAAGCCAGAGGGTGCAACCCCTGAGGACCCAGCACAGAAGCAAGGAGGTAAGAGCCCATGTGTTTAAGTATCGCTCTTTGGCTTCTTCAGGGTGTGGTGTCAATGTAGAATATATAGTGCTGTTTTAGCCTCACTATGCTTGCAGTTCAAAATAACGTTCATGAGAGGGTCGTGATTTATCTCCTAATTATTCTGGCGAAACAGATGATGATAAAATTCCAATTTCATAAATACTGCTGGATTTGAAGTCAAGGGAAGGTTTACAAGATGGTTGTGAAACCAGCTATGTTGTATGGTTTGGAGACAGTGGCACTGACGAAAAGACAGGAGGTGGAGCTGGAGGTGGCAGAGTTGAAGATGCTAAGATTTTCATTGGGAATGATGAAGAAGGACAGGATTAGGAATGATTATATTAGAGGGACAGCTCAGGTTGGACGGTTTGGAGACAACGCAAGAGAGGCAAGATTGAGATGGCTTGGACATGTGTGGAGGAGAGATGCTGGGTATATTGGGAGAAGGATACTGAATATGGAACTGCCAGGGAAGAGGAAACGAGGAAGGCCAAAGAGGAGGTTTATGGATGTGGTGAGGGAGGACATGCAGGTAGTTGGTGTGACAGAGGAAGATGCAGAGGACAGGAAGAGATGGTAACGGATGATCCGCTGTGGCGACACCAAATGGGAGCAGCCGAAAGTAGTCATAGTAGTAGTAGTAGAATTCCAGAATTTTAAAATTGGCTGATTCAAGCACCTGGGCTAAATGGCTTGAATCTTAAAAGACAAATTGTTAGATTCAAGATTTAATTTATTGTCATTTCCATTATGTACCTGCATACATTAAAAAAAAGAAATGCCGTTTCTCCCAGCCCACAGCAGTGCAACAGAAAAGATAAAAATATGTTTAAAATTTCCCTAAAAATGATACCACTAAAATTATATGAAAACAGAGAAAACAAAAAAAAGCACAAATAGTTAACAACATAGTCCATTCAAGTGCAATTTCAGTTCAACGTTGTCAGCTGGTGTCTGTCAACGAGTGACCAGCACTGAAGGGGGGGGGGGCACAGGTTGTTAATGGTCCTGCTTGCTTGTGGGTAGAAGCTATTTAGCACTCTGCTGGATTTAGCACAGATGCTCCTGTACCTTGTCCCAGACGGCAGGAGGAAAAACAGGTTGGCACAAATTATCTTGCTAGCTGTCTTCACTGTCCTGTTCAGCTGGTGTTGTTGGGTCACTTTGCAGTTACCGAACCAGGAAGTGAGACCGTAGGTTAGAATGCTTTCAATGGTGCCCTGTAGAAGGTGGTGAGGGCTGGAATGGGGAAACTTGCTCTTTTGAGTTTCCGGGGGGGATTAGCCTATGAAATAAGCTATAAATGAAATAAACTATAAAACCAGTTTGAACCAGATCCTGGTAATGTGCATAAGGTACTCTCATACAGGATTACAAAAAATGCATGTCTATACAAAGGATTAAAATAGAGATTTTGGCATTCAACGGATGTTCTAGTCCAGAAGTACACAAAATAAGTGCCATCATTTAATGAGCTTGAATCTGCTTCACTAACATCACGCAACAAATCAAGCAATCATAACAAATAATACAAATAAACACTAAGTCAAACACTATTGTTTCCTTGTAATACTCAAGTATGAATGACTTGAGAATTGCTGAGGATAGAATAGCCCAATTAAGGCTTCTGTTTTATTTTCTGTACATCACCTACAAAAGCCATTCTAATATGTTACAAACTCTGTTTGTGTGTGTTTATGCATGTGTGCATATGTGCACAGACATGTCAGCACCACCAGAGATGCCCATAGTGGTTGACCACATTGCCCTGAAAGACATTCTGGGACCACCCGTGTTTGAAATGGAGGTAAGAAGGGGGTAGTGAGGTTGGAACAGAGGGTAAAGGAAAATGGGGACCTTTTTTTTTTTTATTTTGTGTTTGTATTGGGGGGGGGTGTTTAAATTATCTAAATCGTTGGCAAATTCTGAAAGTGCTTTTGAATGTGAAACTCAATTCTCACTTCCAAAACCAAAATTTTTTTTTTAATGTTGTGAGCCTCATTGCGATGATGTGTGTAAAGCACTTGGAACCTTGAGCAGGCGTAAGTAAGCAAGTCTAATTTATTCAAGTACCCTACATGTCCCAAAGTATGTGGACACCCCTTCTAATTAGTGAGTTTGGCAATTTCAGCTACAGCCATTGCTAACAGATGCATATATTCAAGCATACAGCACCATGCAAGCTCCATAGACAAACAATTGACAGTAGAATGGGTCATTGAAGAGCACAGTGAAAACGCCATTATTGTGAAGTGGAAACATGTAGGAGCAACAACAGCTCAGCCATGAAGCGGTAGGCCACACAAGCTCAAAGAACAATACTGCAAAAATTGTCTGTTCTTGGTTTTGCAACACCCACAACCGAGTCTTTTTTTCTTTTCTTTTTTTAACTCTTTTTATTGGTGTTCGTCAACATTGTAAACAGTAGTTTCTCCAATTGTTTCAACATGTTTTTTTTTTAAAACAGTAGTCACATACATACATATATACCTGTGATGGCCTGGCGGCCTGTCCAGGGTGTCCCCCTGCCTGCCACCCAATGACTGCTGGGATAGGCTCCAGCATCCCCGCAACCCTGAGAGCAGGATAAGCACTTTGGATAATGGATGGAAAAATATACCCCCCCCCCACACACACACCCACAAACTAACAAAAAAAAAAGTCTTCATGGTAAATTGCAACATAAGTACAGTTAGTGCTACAGATTAGTCTTGAGAAATCAAAGGAGCAAAATTACAAGGAAAAATAACCCCAGCTAACTTCACTGAGATACACTCTGGAACTGCAGTGTCTCTATATGGTGGAAGAGAGGTTGCCATATTTACCATATTTATAAAAAAAATTAGCTGCAAACCCACGTAGTGTGCATTTGATACTTTTTTGGGGGGGGATCCCCCCCCCTTTTCCCCTCCAATTGTATCCGGCCAACCACACCATTCATCCGAGCCGGCCCGGTCACTGCTCCGCCCCCTCTGCTGATCTGGGGAGGGCTGCAGACTACCACATGCTTCCTCCGATACATGTGGAGTCGCCAGCTGCTTCTTTTCACCTGACAGTGAGGAGTTTCTCCAGGGGGATGTAGCACATGGGAGGATCATGCTATTCCCCCGAACAGGCGCCCCAACCAACCAGAGGAGGTACTAGTGCAGCAACCAGGACACATACCCACATCCGGCTTCCCACCCACAGACACGGCCAATTGTGTCTGTAGGGACGCTGAGTATTTGATCTTTTCTAATTTGCTAAAATGAAGAATGTCTCTGAGGTAAGCCTCATGGGATGGAGAGGATGACTTCCAACGAAGCAATATCAGTCTTCTAGCCAATAGGGTCAAGAAGGCTACAAGGTCTGCTTTAATTTTAGGCAGGACCACTGTATCTGGTATTACCCTAAAGAGTGATGTTAATGCAGTTGAATCAAAGGGTATCTGAAGTACCCCAGATAAAGTTTAAAAAATATTGGACCAATAGTTATGAAGAGATGGGCAAGACCAAAACATGAATCAGTGAGGCAGGAGCTTGGTGACACCTGTCGCAGACGGGATTAATATCAGGGTAAATTTGAGAAAGTGTGAGTTTTGTCTAGTGAGTGCGGTGTATAATTTTACATTGGATGAGATCATGTTCGGCACATATAGATGAAGATCGGACCTGGAGAAGAATATCATTCCATCAGTCATTGTTAATTTCTTCACCTATATCTTGCTCCCATGATGTCTTTATGCATGCTCAATAATCCAGGTAAAAAAAAAAATCAAAGAAAGTTGAATCAGTTCATCTGGATACAACATTTATTGTCAGATACATTTCATCGGTCATCTAAGTGACCTCTTCAGTATAAACTGGCTGTAGGTATCCCCACCCCTTATAAACAATACAGTTGCATAACAACCGAAACCAACGATCAGTTTCATATGCAAATGTGGGGCGTGACCATTAACCAGAGTTACAAAGGTCATATGTATTATTCACAGAGGATTTGGGAATATTTGCAATCACAGCATTGTAAGATTGTGACAGATGTACTCTTAGATCCCCCCCTCAGTTCAGGGATGGTCATTCCCTCTTCACATAGATGGCCTCTTTGACTCCCCATTCAAACCAGCGTTCCTCCCTATCAAGGATGTGCACATCCTCATCCTTTAAAGAGTGGCCACTGGTTTGTAGATGGTGTAGACTGCAGATTCCTGGCCTGACGTGTTAGCTGCCATGTGTTTTGCCATCCTCTTGGCCAGTGGCTGTTTATTTTCCCCAATGTACAAGTCTACAAGTCATGGCAATTCTCCCGGCACTTAACAGTGTACACTATATTGCTCCGTTTGTGCCAGGGGACGTGATCCTTGGGGTGGACCAACTTCTGGAGCAGCATGTTTTGGGGTTTGAAACCAACTGAGACGCGGTGTTTGGAAAATGCACGTCTCAACTGTTCCGACACTCCCGCCACATGCGGAATCACCACTGTTTTATGCTTAGGCAGCCGTTGTCCTTCTCCTCTCTTCGATCAGCTGGTGCACTGTTTGGGCGTCTTCGTGGCTTTGACAAACGCCCAGTTAGGACAACTACACTTAACCAGGACCTGTTTAATGTGAGATTTCTCCCTTTCCCCTGCTGCTGTGTTAGTGGGGACGTAGTCAGCTTGGTGGTGCAGTGTCCTGATGACTCCTAGTTTGTGCTCCAGTGGATGATGAAAGTTCTTGGTTTGGATTTCATGTCGTGTATAACACTTTGCAACCTTTGATTTGAAAGGTGCTATATAAATAAAGTTGTCATTATTATTATCATTATTATTATTAAACACTGGTCTCAACATTGAAAAAGGAATCTTAATCAATGCCTCGCTTTCAGAACAGAGCCTTGACTGCATTGTTCCACCATTGCTCTAGGCTTTCATCGTTTAGTATTTACTTAATTATATTTTAGACACAACTCTTATAATACTTTTAGAATGGGTCAGCAGTGATAAATGGGGTTCACTCTTTTCAAGGACAGATAGGCACAACAAATGTCTACTGATAGAGTCATGGGCTAATAAAAGGATTCAACCTTATAGAACAGTAACTACTTTTGCAGCTGTCTCATCACTGAACGTTGCCACAAACATTGAAATACATTTATCTGTGTGTTTGTAGGTATCTCAGCGACTCACCCTGCCAGGTGTTGCTCTGGGCTTGGCCTGGACTCCTTTGGGAGGCGAAATCATGTTTGTGGAGGCCAGCCGTATGGAGGGAGAGGGCCAGCTCACTCTTACTGGTCAGCTAGGAGACGTTATGAAGGAGTCTGCCCATCTGGCCATCAGCTGGCTAAGAGCTAACGCTAAAAACTACCAGTTGACTAATTGTTAGTAGATATGCACACTCGCGTATGCAACCACACACACACAGATACAGCAGGATATATTCACAGCAATTTATTTATCATTGTATAAACAGTACCAATTTTATAGCGCAGATGGTATGAACTATGGATTTCTTTATAATGCGTGTAGGTGCGCACACACAGGCTGGTTAACAAAAGCTAAGACTGATTAGTTGACTAATGGTTGGATTGACCGAAGATTGAATGGCTTTACCAACTGTATCATGTGGTCTACACTTAAGGAGCTTTTTGTTAAATTTGGACTTTTTGACAGTTGGGAAAGCTCCATGAACACTCTGGTGCACACCAAACTAGTATATTAGGCGTCTCTGTAGCCAATCAGACTGTGGTGTGGACCATTTCTTATGTAAAAGCAATCTTATTAAAGTCCAAAATAAATGGAGGAAAATATGATTTGATGTGATGCATTGTGCTTCAACGGTAGGATGTTTTGGATGTTTTGAGGCCCAAAAACCAGAGAAAAAGGACAAGGCAAGATGGAGCATCATTGACTATTTAGAGCCACTTTGTCCATTTGCGCCCATTTCTCAAGAAAACCCCTGAACACTTTCTGCTTAACCTGTTCTCCCCTGTAACTAGTTAACAAGCTTAAAGTATCCAAAACATCTCAGTGTGAACCCACAATGCATTGTGTTTGTCCTAATTTCCTCATTTTGGTTTGGATCTTTAGAGTTGTATGTGAAAATACCCTCAGAGGGACTGACAGATTGACTGACTGAAACTGAGAACTTACACACATACATCTCCATTTGCATCTAATAAACACGTGTCCATGCATGTTAAACAGGAACATCCATGCACCCAGATTCTCAATACTCTTCACAAGCATGACATCTAAATCCATCCATCTGTTATCTGAACCGCTTATCCTGCTCTTAGGGTCGCGGGGATGAGTGCAATTTAATTATCATGCTTTTAATCTTGGTTGTGTTTCTATGTATGTATGTATGTATGTATGTATGTATGTATGTATGTATGTATGTATGTATTTGCTTGTAGTAATGGGAGGGTCAGACCCATTAGAGGGGACAGACATCCACTTGCACTTCCCAGCCGGCGCCGTTACCAAGGATGGCCCTTCTGCTGGTGTTACCATAGTAACCTGCTTGGCTTCACTCTTCAGTGGCCGACTGGTCAGATCAGACGTTGCCATGACGGGAGAGATCACGCTCAGAGGACTCGTGTTGCCAGTAAGTTTTCAAAGAGAAGGAATAAAAATCCTCATTTGGTGATAAAACTGTTTGCAACTTTAAATTCACAAATACTAGTTTTAAGCACGGATCTGTAATAAACTCGGTGGTTTTAAGCCCACACTCTGCAAAATCCTAGTGCCATTGTGAGTGACTATACTGGCCTGTTCTTCTCAGGTGGGTGGAATCAAGGACAAGGTTCTGGCGGCCCATAGGGCAGGAGTGAAATGTGTTATTCTCCCAAAACGTAGTGAGAAGGATCTAGAGGAGATACCGGCCAACATCCGTGCTGAGATTGACTTTGTAACAGTGGGACACCTGGATGAGGTTTTGAATGCTGCCTTTGATGGAGGATTTCCCAAAATTGCCAAAATGCTTACACACCCTCAGCTTAGCAGCAAGCTGTAACAAACACAATGATGATGCAGTGTCCATGTAAAAAGCCTGAAGGAGAGTATATAAGAAAAGGTGGTAGTTTGTCTGAATTAGCATAATATGTATTAAAAATAAGTTTCAATTCTCACTTTCATATGAATGTTGGTCTTGATTAAATTCTAAGAATGGTTTTAATTCATTTTCATTGTTTTTCATTTTACAAGAGCCTTGTAAAATGTGCTGCAATTCTACATTATATGCAGGATTTGTGAAATTATTAAAAAGTTTAAAAGAAATAAAACTTCTGATGTTCATAAAGATTTAGTGGTGTGGGCCTACGTTAACATGAGAGATTAAGTGCACAGATGTTTCTTTAAGAGCACATCAGTCCCTGTAATACACAGGAATTACAATTAAGTTTCTTGGTTTACCCCTATCGGACACACAGATTTAAATTACATTTCACACGGGTCATAATGCAGGGGAAACCAAAGACGTGTCAAGCGGTGGGACCTGTGGGGCATAACCTAAAATGCACCACCACTCTGAATTGACTAAAGATGGTGGGTATTGGTTCATCTAAAAACGTGCTGTATTTGGTATGGCATGAATGATTTACATTAATATGACTATATAAACATGTTAACATGTATCATTGTTCTGTATAGGTGTGTACTGTGGGTGGTAATTGTGGTGGAATATGGGGTTACAAAAATGCCTGTGGTAAATACAAAATGAGAGGGCATATTATTGTATTGGTGCTAACTTTTGTCATCTGAAGAACTACTTGTCCTTAATGCTGAGTGCTGATCAATGACATTTTCCAGGCACTTAATTTTGCTTGTCAGCATGTGAGATTCCATCCATTATCCAAACCGCTTATCCTGCTCTCAGGGTCGTGAGGATGCTGGAGCCTATTCCAGCAGTCATTGGTCGGCAGGCAGAAGATTCAGGTAGATAAAAAAAGAAAATATACAGATACATTAACGGACTTGATCATTTATTTATGCACTGTAGGGATTTATTCAAATGACTCGGCTATGTGAAAACTAGAGATTAAATAGTCACATACGTAAATATCCCATCCATCTTTTTGTATAGAGGCAAGCACATGTCTGCAGGTACACATAAATGTCTCTGTGAAGCAGCACAGAGAAGAGGTTTCTGGTTGACTGCAGGTACACAGATGTGCACACCACCACCACTACTTGGCTGGATATCCAATACTTGGTTAACAACATCTTGTGTTCAATTTTGTATTCAATTTGTTTGAAAAAGTGACGTTTTTACATAGAAAATTTGATCCAAATTAACAGGTTAGCTTTCATTTTGATATTTATATACAATGTTTACATTTGAGTATATTCGTTTCATACCCCCCCACACACACACACACACTAATTTCAAGAAGTCGTCAGATCTGCATGAATCACGTAGGTGACCTATTTTGAATTCAAAATGGCAAATTTCGCTGAAAGGTGACAAGTTTGCATGCCTGAATAATGGTTAACATTGGGATTCAGCTGAGCCAATGATGGAGCCATCAGCTGACAGCTAAATGCAAAATATTCAGTTCTCACAAAGTGATCTAACCTTTCATGTCTCCTGCTGGTGACTATATTTGCAAAAGACTATAACCATCGGGGTCAGCCCTATGTTCCCACAGCCCAATGGTCCCACAGCCCTATGTTCCCACATTTCTAAGATTTTTTTTTTCACTGAAAATTTTGAAAATTAGGCCCTATGTTCCCACAGCCCTCTGCTCCCACAGCCCTATGTTCCCACATTTCTAAGATTTTTTTTATTTCTAAGATTTTTCTCAAAAGGGTTAGGGTTAGGACTGTGGGAACATAGGGCCTAATTTTGAAAAAAATCTTTGAAATGTGGGAACATAGGGCTGTGGGAACATAGGCACGCTCCCTAACCATCTGTCTACATACTGTTACCATCTTCAAAGACCAGAAGTTCAGTAATGTACATGTTCTGTTATAGTGACATACAGTATGATACACTGTGTGACAAAGAAGCTGATTGTGTGGGATTATAGTGTGGTTAGTAACCTTACTTACATAGCTTGCGCCATGAGTCCCTCAGACATGGAAATGGATCTACTCTTGATGACGCCAGCATTGCCTTCGTACCTGGAGTTGAACTTTATAACAAGATGGCGGCGCGCTGGACGCAGCGGCTAGTGGGGCTCCCTGTTCAGTGCTATTTTTTCTATGTTATTCACACGTTAGTTTTAAGTTTACTTAGAAGTGTAGGTCATGCGCTCTTCTACAGCTGTCAGGAGTTTTAAACCTCAGAACGGATTACTCACTTCCCTCCACCATCACGGACAATTTCCCCATCCATATTATCTGCTCACCGGTCTCGCAGCGGAAACGCTGACCCCGTCGGCAACGTAAACAGAAGAGGGGGAAACGAGGCGGGTACATGCTAAGCTAAGTAGCGCTCCCTTCAAAGTTCCCCTCCCCAGCATCTTCATGGCTAATGTCCGATCGTTAGCTAACAAAATGGACGACATAAGCTTCAGGCTGTCCTCTCAGAAAAGGCTGCAGAACTGCTGTCTGCTGATGTTTACGGAGACTTGGCTCAACGGCAACATAGCCGACTCGGCAGTTGAGCTAGCGGGCCGCACAGCCTTCCGTGCTGACAGGACAGCGGACTCCGGCAAGACTCGCGGAGGAGGTTTGAGTATTTATGTCAATAACTCTTGGTGCAACAATATAAAGATCGTTGAAAGACATTGCTCTGCTGATCTCGAGCTCCTTATGATTCAATGCAGGCCTTTTTACCTGCCCAGAGATTGGCCATTACCATCTCCGCTGTATACATCCCCCCACATGCTAATGCTAAGATAGCATTGAAGCAGCTACAATGTGCCATCAGCAGACAACAGACCAAACACCCGGACAATGCCTTTATCATAGGTGGTGACTTTAATCAGGCTAACCTCAGGTCTGTATTGCCCAAATTTCATCAGCATGTCTCCTGCCCCACTAGGGGACAAAACACCCTGGACCATCTCTATACAAACATCAAGGACTCATACAAAGCTACTCCCTGCCCCCACCTGGGGCATTCTGACCACCTCTGTCTGTTCCTGGTCCCAGCCCATAAACCCCTAATAAAACGGGTCAAGCCAGCAGTAACGATAATCACTGTCTGGCCAGAAGGAGCAGTCTCTGAACTCCAGGACTGTTTTGAAAACACAGACTGGAGTATTTTTGCACATTCAGCTACCCATGGCTCCCATATAGACATTAATGAACAGACATCTGCCATACTCGCCTACATTAACTTTTGCACTGAGAGTGTCACAACAACAAAAATCAGTCCGCACCTTTCCAAACCAGAAACCCTGGATGACCAGTGAGGTCTGGCAGCTGCTGAAAGTCCGGGATGCAGCGTTCAAGTCAGGTAACAGTGAGGCCTACAGCGCAGCCAGATCCAACCTCAAAATGGGCATCAGAACAGCCAAACATAAATATTCCCTACGAATAGAGGACCACTTTCACAATAACTCAGATCCCCGGCGAATGTGGCAAGCCATTCAGTCTATCACAGACTACAAAAGCTCTAATCGCGGTCCCACTGTCCATGATGCCTCCCTGCCAGACAAGCTAAATCATTTCTATGCCCGCTTCGACAAGGACAATACTGACCCAGCCACAAAAATCCCCAGCCACCCAGAAAACCAGGTGCTCACTCTATCAGTCGCAGAGGTCAGAGATTCACTGCGCAGAGTGAACACACGGAAGGCTGTCGGACCGGATGGCATACCAGGTTGGGTCTACCGGGAATGTGCTGACCAGCTGGCTGAGGTTTTCACACCTGTATTTAACCTCTCACTGTCCCAATCTATAGTCCCGGCATGCTTCAAGACCACCTCTATCATTCCTGTCTCCAAGAAAGCAACATCCACATGTCTGAATGACTACCGACCTATAGCACTCACCCCCATTGCCATGAAGTGCTTTGAGAGACTGGTTCTGGCTCACATCAAAAACAGTATCTCCACCACATTCGACCCACATCAGTTTGCCTACTGTCCCGAAAGGTCTACTGAGGATGCCATTGTCACTGCCCTGCACGTTGCTCTGACCCACCTTGAACTTAACAACACATACATCCGGATGCTGTTTATAGATTACAGCTCTGCCTTCAACACTATCATCCCCACCAAACTAACCACCAAACTCCTCTCCCTTGGCCTCAACCCATCCCTCTCTAACTGGATCCTGGACTTCCTGACCAGCAGACCTCAGTCTGTTAGGTTAGGTGACCACACCTCCTCCACCCTGACCCTCGGCACAGGTGCCCCTCAAGGCTGTGTTCTGAGCCCCCTTCTTTTCTCCCTCATTACCCACGACTGCCTGCCAACTCACCCTTCAAATGTTATAGTTAAGTTTGCAGATGACACCACAGTCATTGGCCGTATCACCAACAATGACGAGATGGTCTACAGAGACGAGATTGAGGACCTCACATCTTGGTGTACTACCAACATCTTGTCCTTAATGTGCAGAAGACAAAGGAGCTGATTGTGGACTTCAGGAGGTTTAGAAGCTGCAGCCACTCCCCCATACACATCAATGAAGTGGAAGTGAAGCGTGTTTCCAGCTTTAAATTCTTTGGAGTCCACATCAGCAAGGACTTTAGTGGACATTAAACACACAGACCCTTGTGAAAAAGGCCCAACAACGCCTGCATTTCCTGAGGAGTGCCTGTCTACCCCCCAAAATTCTCACCAACTTCTACCATTGCGCCATAGAGAGCATCCTGACCATTTGCATCTCAGTGTGGTACGGCAACTGCAGCTCAGTAGACCAGAAAGCTCTGCAGCGGATCGTCAAGGTGGCCCACCATATATAACCGGTACCCAGCTCCCAGCCATAAAATACATTTATCACAAACGCTGCCTTCGAAGGGGTCTGAGCATCAGCAGAGATCCCACCCACCCCAACCATGGACTGTTCTCCCCCCTGCGCTCTGGGAGGCACTACAGGAGTCTCAGAGCCCGCACTACCAGGCTCAAAAAAGCTTCTTTCCACAAGCTGTCACCCACCTGATACTGGCTACCCACCGAATGTCTGTAGATATTTTTAAATATTTTGTACTCCAGCTCTTTTTAACTTATTTTTAGCTTTTGGTCTTCATGTGTGTATATCTTATATTGTGTTTGCTGTGTTTGTCTGTGTCTGTCTTGCACTGTTTGGTGAAGCCAAAGCCTTCATTTCATTTTTAACATGTGCCTGCGCATTGTTGTTGATGACAATAAATTGAATTGAATTTTACTTGTATTTACATTACCCAGTTAGCTTGTGGTAGGCCCCCTATTGTCTTACACTGTAAATATTCAATCCAAAGCTAACCATTTCATGTAAAGTGAATGGAGCCTGCTAATTTGTGGCTAATGTACTGTGTGAGGAATATCTCAATAAAACCACAAATTTGAGTATTCGCCTACCCCAGGCAGCTTAGTTTAGTTTGACAATTAAAATACATGTTACAGCATATATGCGCCCCAAAATGACCAAGGATCGCACAAAATTGGATGAATAAAGATAGATGGATGAATGAATAAAGTATTCTGATTCTGAAAAGTCAGACTTAGACTTGTGGTCCTTGGTCTCAGCACATAGTGTACGTAAACATTATTATCAATAGCCGACATGTCTGTTATATATTGTGATTGTACCTGGTCCGTTGCTGCCACCTACGGGCGAACCAGGGTATTGATATTACGGGTGACGAGAAGTGACATGTTATAGTTGTGAATAAACTACCGGCTGTCATGACGGCTAATTTCGAATACGTCTCCCGACTGATTTATTTTGTAAACCTAGCAGTATAAGTTGGGCAATACTCTAAGGAAGATACAACAAAGTGGCGACGGGGATCTTATTCGACATCTGCGTGTGTTTCTCCGCTCGTTTTTGAAGATTCTGAGCAGGACTGTTGCCGTGAAAGCTGGAAGCTAGCAAGTTAGCTTCACCGTCAGAGATTGCTGTTGTGTTTACATCTTAACACTTGAAATTAGACCGTCACAATATTCACTGAATTGAATAAAAAAAAACACATACTCGCATTCAACACTTTACTGAGTGAATACGCCCATTTCACGCTGCGGCCATCTTGGATTTTTAAAAAAGCCAAGCGGTGGGAACTTAGCCACGCCCCCTTCTTCATTGGAAACACTGCTGGAAGCAACATGTACTGCTGTGTACCATCCTGCAACTCCTATCAAAGAAGGGAAAGAGATAAATCCTTGACGTTTCACCGCTTCCCCAAACGCCTGCACACCCGTAAACAGGGCTCTCAAGTTTTGAACTGAGTTCTGAGTGAGATTTTGGCGGCGGCGGTGGTGGGGGTTTGGTTGGGGTGGGGACGGGGGTCTGATCTGATAAATGACACATAAATTCATACAAATAAAAATATTTATTTAATTCATCATTTTTTAGTGCAGGTAGAACTGGTGACCTGAACGAGAACAGGAGAATGTCACTTAATATGCGCAGTAAGCCCGTATACATGTTCATTATGAATACAAACGATAGGGTTGATGTCAGGTTACAATCTGTCTTACAGTAAAACACCAAGCTCATGAATCTCGCTTTTTTGAATATTCCAAATGTATTTCCATGGACATGGAGAGCTCATAACAACCAGAAAAAAACAACAGTAAATTATATGAAGTGAAAATGAATATATCCCACCGTGTACTTATCTCAGATTGCGTTCTTATAAGCTAATTTCCACAGCAAGTGGGAATGAGAGAATGAGGCCATTAACTTCAAAGACACGTAGCAGTGTCTTGCCATTAACATCGCTGATAAAGCAGCTGGCTTGCTTGAGATCGGTAAAAATATAATACATAACAGTTCAGCAACACGCAAACCTACCACAGAAAACCGGGCATTTTCATGAATTTATTTACTGTATGCATTGAGCTGCAGAGGTTGCACCATGTACAGCCAGTTAAATAATATTGGGGTGACCAGTTTCACTGTGACTAAAACATTAGAAGTGTAGCACCTCTATTCTGAATTAGAAAGGATAGCTATACATAAATTTCCTAGGCTCTGAGTAGTGTGGTTGACAAGACTCACAAGGAGACGTCGCTTTTATAACAGAACAGCTGGCAGGTTTATCGCACAATCTCTGCAACACACCATTCACAATAATGTTTTATTTTGTAACTGAAAATACCCCAAAATAAAATAGAGCTCTTTGTTTTAGGAAAAACAACAATGAAAAATAAATTGTCTTTTGGTTTGTCTTTGAAGATAAAGTTGAGAGTCAATCTACCCGGGTAGTAACACAAAACACCTCTAAGTGTTCCTTATCTGGAATCCAGTATCTGTTACGGGTCTAGATAGATCGATGCCATCGGCTATCCACTAGTTTACCTTAGATACACATGACCCGCGCTCAGGAACATGTTACATCACTTTGAATATACTTGGCTGCACTGAGCAACTCGTGTGTGTGTCATTCTTTATAAGATAGCCTACTGAAACATGGTGCCAGAAATCGGAGAACTTATTTCTTATTTTACTAGCTCGCATGTTTAAGTTTGTAGGCCTGAGTAGGTCACATGTCGGAGGATTCCGATTCAGAGCAAAGTACTTCTGCTGAAGACGTTGTCACAGAGGAGCTAACGCTAGCATTACCGGCGCCGATAGCATCACATACATGGCAGCTAACGTGAATATTCCACCACCGTCCCCGATGAGCTTCACAGGCGATTGGACTGTCAATTGGGACATTTTTCGGGCCGAATATGAAGACTACGTCCTCGTCACGGGCATACTTGGCAAGGACAAGAAAATACAAGCGGCTACTCTAAGAAGTGTGATGGGAAGTGAATGCAGGCATATTTACCGCCACAATCTGAACCTCTCAGAAGATGATCAAGGGGATCCTGACGCCATACTGAGAGAGTTGGGGAAATACTTCAAGCCAGCAAAAAACACAATATACGAGAGGTACATTTTCGGGAGTTGCAAGCAGGAGGAAGGAGAATCGTTTGATACCTTTGTGACGAGACTGAGAGAGAGGGCAGCAACCTGTGAGTATGGACAGTTGAAAGATGAAATGATCCGTGATAAGATAGTCCTGGGAGTTGCAAGCGAGGCCGTTAGGCGCAGGCTGTTGAGAGAGAAGGATTTGAACATGGTCACAGCTATTGACATGTGTCGCGCAGCAGAGCAAACTGACATCCGTATGAGAGCAATGGAGTTTGCAACAACACCGCAGCCGGAGGCAGTGCATGCCGTTGCTAGGCAACCCAGACAAAACCAATGGAAACAGAGCAATCCACCCAGAACAGCAGGAGATGCAGGCAATTGCAAATATTGTGGCAGCTCGCATTCAAGGGGCAGAGAGCATTGCCCGGCCTTCGGGAAACAATGTAGGTCATGTGGGACACTTAATCACTTTTCTAAAGTGTGCTTAAAGAGCAAAAAGGGGCATGCTGAGGGCAAGGTAAACTGTGTGGAATACACAGAAGAACCCCCAGAGCATAGTAATGATGCAGATGATCTGTACATGTTTGAGTCAATCGGCGCAGTGCACACCAAAGGAAAGAAGTGGTTTGTGACTCTGAAACTCCACGACAAGCCACAACAATGTCAGCTGGACTCTGGAGCCACCTGCAATGTGATGGGCTTTCAAGACAAGAAAAGGCTGGCCCCAAACACACCTCTCCGCCCGAGTGACACCAGACTGAAGCTGTATTCGGGGGAAACACTGAGCTCTATGGGCACCTTTGAGACTGACTGTACTGTGAGAGGCCAAACACACAAGCTCTCATTCGAAATAGTGAGGACCAGCCAACATCCTCTTCTGTCAGGCTCCACCTGTGAACGCTTAGGGCTCATGCATTTCACAATTCCAGAGGATGTGCTCAAAATGGAACACACACAACCAGGAGCCCTAACTAAAGAACAGCTTATCAACAGATACAGTGACGTGTTCAACTCCCCTGTGGAATCCGTGCCTGGGGAGGTCCATTTTGACCTTGATCCTAGTGTTGCTGCAGTACAGAGTGCCCCTCGCAATGTCCCAATCGCAATGAAAGCAGCAGTCAAAGCCCAGCTGGACAAGTACGAGGCTGACGGCCACCTTGCGCCTGTCACAGATCCTACAGATTGGATCAGCAACATGGTGATTGTTAAAAAACCGGAGAAGCTGAGAATATGCATTGACCCTAAACCATTGAACAAAGCCCTAAAGCGCTCTCACTACATCATGCCTACCTTGGAGGACATTTTGTATAAATTTCCCAAGGCCAGAGTCTTCACGTTAGTGGACGCTCGGGATGCATTCCTGCAATGCAAACTGGACTATGAGAGTAGCCTCATGACCACGTTCTGGACCCCCTGGGGGAGGAAGCGGTGGCTCAAGCTACCATTTGGAGTATCGGTGGCGCCCGAGGTATATCAGCGCAAGCAGCACGAGCTCCTCGCCGGTCTGAAGGGCGTTGAGCCCATTGCAGACGATATCCTGGTCGTCGGCTGTGGGGACACAGACAAGGAGGCTGGGGACGACCACGACGTCAAGCTTGCGGCGTTGATGGAACGCTGCCGCGAGGTCAAGCTTCGCCTCGGCCTGAAGAAGTTGCAGTTCAAGGTGGCTGAGGTGCAGTTTCATGGCCACATTCTCTCATCTGCTGGACTGAAGCCCGATCCAGAGAAGGTGAGAGCCATTATTGACATGCCGAACCCAACAGATGCCAAGGGCGTGCAGCGTCTCATTGGCTTCGCTAACTATTTAGCCAAGTTCATGCCTCATCTATCTACTGTCTGCGAGCCGTTGCGACGCCTGTTGGACAAGGACACACCCTGGCACTGGCTGCCTAAGCACGAGGCGGCGGTTCATGAGCTTAAGGCGCTGGCGACAGCCATGCCCGTCCTGCGCTACTATGATGTAACTAAGCCAATCGCAATCCAGAGCGACGCCAGCCAGAGCGGTCTCGGTTGTTGTCTCATGCAGGAAGGTCAGCCCATCGCATTTGCCTCGAGGGCTCTTACCCCCACCGAAAAAAACTATGCACAAATTGAGAAGGAGTGTCTCAGTATCGTCTTCGCCTGCCAGAGGTTTCACCATTACCTATATGGCCGCGACCCAATCACAGCAGAGACGGACCATAAGCCTCTGATCTCTATTTTCAGCAAGCCACTTCTCAATGCGCCCAAGAGACTCCAGAGCATGCTCATGACTCTGCAGAACTACGACCTGAGGGTAATCTACAAACCAGGCCCAGAGATGTTCATAAGCGACACGCTCAGCAGAGCTACGGCTGGATGCTCCGGCAGAGGGACTGCATATCAGCGACACGCTATCTGCTCTCTGCAACAAGAGCAGGAAGACATACAGCACGTGAACCAGGCAGAGTACCTGAATGTGACTAACCAGCGGCTGGAACAGATCAGACGACACACCGACAGAGATGAATGCTTACAGGCACTGAAGAACACTGTTCTCGTGGGCTGGCCAGATGTAAAGGAGGAAGCGCCCCTCATCGCTAGGGAGTACTGGCCCTTCAGGGATGAAATCAGTGTGCAGAACAGAGTTCTGTTCCGGGGGCAAAAAGTCATCATCCCAAAGTCACTCCGCCCAGAAATGTTGACGCGCATAGATTCAAGTCACATAGGGGGTGATGCATGCTACCGACACGCTCAAGAGACATTGTACTGGCCCAACATGCAGTCAGAGATAAAGGACTTTGTAAGCAGCTGCTCGACCTGCAATGTGTACGCCCACAATCAGCAAAAGGAGACCATGCTCTCTCACGAAGTACCAACCAGGCCATGGCAGGTCTTGAGCATGGACCTATTCAGCTTCAGACAGAAAGACTATCTCCTAATAGTCGACCACTATTCCGATTTTTGGGAGATTGAGCTTCTACCCGACATGTCTGCAGAGACAGTCATCAAGCGATGTAAGGCACAGTTCGCCCGACATGGTCAGCCAGAGAAGATTATTACAGACAACGGCCCTCAGTTCACAGCTCAGTTCACACGGTTCGCTTCTGAGTGGGAATTTGAGCACGTGACCTCCTCTCCCAGACACCCGAAAGCGAATGGCAAGGCCGAGTCGGCCGTGAAGATTGTAAAAAATCTTCTGCGTAAGGCCGCGCATGATGGTGAAGACCCCTGGAAAGCCGTGCTTCACTGGAGGAATACACCTACGGAAAACATGGGCAGCAGCCCAGCACAACGCCTCATGTCCCGCCGGTTGAAGACGTCCATCCCGGCGGCAAGCAAGCTCCTGGAACCAGCTGTTGTCGTGGGCGTCACTGAAAAGCTGCGCCACAGGAAGCAACTCGCCAAATCCTTCTATGACAGATCTGCCCGTGAATTGCCGGCACTTGAAATTGGGGAAGTCGTACGGATGAAGCCCCTGCCAGGTGATAACACTGGCCGCTGGAGAGTCGGAACTTGTCTCCGCAGGGTTGCGCCGAGGTCTTATCTTGTGGACATTGATGGCTCCCTGTACCGTCGTAACAGGATCGATCTCAGAGTGGCTGAGCCAGCTGCACGAGCCGCGCACGATCCTGTTGAACCCGCTGCGGCACACACACCGGACGGGGATCCAGCTACAGAAACTGTCATTGAGACCCCTCAGGCTGTGTTCGAGCCGAGCCCCATCAGGTCCATGCCCAAGGCGCCATCTACTCCTGTTGGCGCTCCGCGTTCGGATGGACGCACTTACACAAGGGTTGGACGGCTGTCTAAACCTCCACTGAAACTCACTATGTAATCTGAATAATGTTGATGGTTGCTATGTGGGAGAGAGGGGGAAAAGAGGAGAAATGTTATCATACGCTACTGTGGTTATTACACTGGTATGGGATATGAAGAGATTTACGGCTGTTGCACTGTTATTGGTTGTTCGTATATGAAAGTAATTTTATTTTGCACTAACTTCATGTGTATGTGTTTATACTTGGAAAAGGAGGATGTTACGGGTCTAGATAGATCGATGCCATCGGCTATCCACTAGTTTACCTTAGATACACATGACCCGCGCTCAGGAACATGTTACATCACTTTGAATATACTTGGCTGCACTGAGCAACTCGTGTGTGTGTCATTCTTTATAAGATAGCCTACTGAAACAGTATCCGATATCCTGACGCAAATCAGTTTAGTCACTCCGCAGGATGGAAACCGACACAGCTGGCCACACTGCGTCCAAACGTTCCTTCTGTGGAGTGTCGCTCACTGGGACAGGCTCGCCATCGAAGTTGATATGGTATTGAACCAAACCAAATCCAGGATAAAGAAAAAACCAATCGGAGTTTTCGGCAGAAAAAACACGGTAAACCCAGAAGGAAACCGGGCTCTCACGATGCAGCACTTGAGTTACTAACAGGAGACTATCTTACACACAACTCCTGAAAATAATTAACTGAATATCTTCATTTATTTCTGTCTATTTTCGTCAAATGAGCTGGAGCTCTTTCGTGGAACTTTATACGAAGGAAAATCCCTCATGACTGGCGTAAAAATAGTGCGTATGCACCCTCTGCTAGCGTCATGCGAACTGAGCTCAATTAGTTAACCTTTTAGTGACTCCATATTCTATGTGGGTTACACGTTCCCCCCTGAAATCAGCATGAGTCCCTTCATGTACTATAATATTCTGGCTCAGATCCTCAGAACTTCTTGACTCTCATAGTCACTGAATGAACTAAGTGCATGGTTAAAACTCTCCAAAAGGTTTTGAGCAAAGGAGATGAGGGGTTTTCCCAACTGTGGGTAGTGGAAGCATCCAGGTGCTCGCCGTGACCTTTCAGATCGACGTACAGGATTGTCTTCCCCAATTTGTTCAAGTACTTCATTCGCTTCCTTATCTTGCTTAGCACAAACTTCAGAAATTGCAGTGTAATTTCCTTTTACTCCATTTTCATTACTCCCATCATCCGGATCACCCAAATCCAGCAGGGGTACATCATCACCATCTTCCACAGTAATAGCTGGCATCACACTGCCTGGCTCAGGCAAGCTCTCCACTTCCCCAGGCGGAAATGCTGGCTCATCACCTGCAGAGGGCTCCCTTTGAGACTGGGGTGGTAATGTCTTGCCCATATCACTCTCTCTGGGAGGATTGGCAGACATATCCAGCTCCTTTTGAATGTCGTAAACTTTTGTGAACCTCTCCTCAGTGAAAACTGAGGGTTCCGCAGGAAGGACTGTATACTCATCTTCAGACTCAGAATGTTCCTCTTCCTGGAGCTGCGGGGAACTTTGTCTCGTTCTGGGACGATGAATGGGCCTTGGCGGGTCTGGGTCATCTTCCTCAGCTTCAGCCAAATGCCTGCATGCTAACAGGAGATCCCTGTGTAAAGTGCGGATCGGACCCTCTTCATTCTCCGGCTGAACCATGTAAACAGGTAAGTCTCCTATCTGTTTTAGGACACAGTACACAGCAGACTCCCACTTGTCTGCGAGTTTGTGCTTGTTCCGCAGCCGGACGTTCCTCACTAGGACTCTATCTCCCACTTCAAGGGTAGATTCTCGGACACTTTTATCAAAGCGTCGTTTGTTTCTGTCAGCCACTTTCTGCGAGTTTTCAATGGCTGTTTGATAACTCTCCTCTAGACGAGACTTGAGGTTCCGTACATATTGCAAATGAGATGCTGGTGTTCCTTCTCTGACAGGTAATCTGAATGCGATATCCACTGGAAGTCTGGGTTGTCTCCCAAACATCAGCTCATAGGGGCTGAACCCGGTGACCTCATTTCTAGTGCAGTTGTAGGCATGTGTGACCGGGTTCACAAAGTCACGCCAGTGACTCTTCTCTTTATCTTTTAGTGTGCCCAACATGCCAAGGAGGGTGCGGTTGAACCGCTCAACCGTGTTGCCTCTAGGATGATAGGGACTGGTTCGCACTTTCTTGATACTAGCTATAGCACACAGTTCTTTAATAGTGTGAGACTCAAAATCCCTGCCCTGATCACTATGCAGGCTTTCGGGAAACCCATAATGCACCAGAAACTGCTCCCACAGACACTTTGCAACAGTAGTAGCCTTTTGGTCTTTAGTAGGTATGGCGTACTTTGTAAAGTGGTCTGTGATGACCAGGATGTCTTTAGTATTGTGGGCATCAGGCTCCAGGGATAAGAAATCCATGCAAACCAACTGCATTGGCCTAGTTGTCTGGATGCTGACAAGTGGTGCTGCTTTTTCAGGTGAAGTCTTCCTTCTAACACACCGGCCACATGTTTTGACCTTGTGCTCGACATCGGCAGCCATTCGTGGCCAATAGAATCTTGACCTTACTAAGTCAATGGTACGCTCTATCCCCACATGCCCCATGTCGTCATGGAGACACTTAAGTACAATTGCCCTGAGAGACTCTGGAAGTACGAGCTGATAGGCAGTTTGCTCTTCGCACTGACGTTTCCTGTACAGAAGACCACCTCGCATCTCAAGGCGCTTCCACTCCTTGAGCACCAGTTGTAGTTCAGGGGAGTCAGGACTGATGTAACAAGGTTCTTTGCCTCCAGCTTTTAAGAGGTGAATGACATGCTTGATGACAGGGTCAGCTTCCTGTCGTTCTTTGAGATCCCCTTTACTGAAGGTGGGTACAGTTACATGTCCTAATAAGTCCTCATCACCATATATGTCGGGCACGGCGTCTGCATGGAGAGCCAGAGATTCAACCAACGTGATGGAAGGTAAGTTGTTGTCGGTTTCTCTTAGAAGGTGTCTGTGACATAGAGCTGTAACACCATCTGCAGGTAAGTTTAGATGGTCAGGTGATGATGCCAGATGATGCGACGTGAACTGTTTTATCCTTTCTCTCTCTTCCAGGGAAGCGTCATCATCAACTGACATGCCACGGGGTCGCCTAGAGAGACCATCGGCGTCCTGATTGCACTTTCCAGCCCTATACTTTATGTTGAAATTGAATGTGGAAAGGGCTGCTAGCCAACGATAGCTGACGGCATCTAGTTTAGCTGAGGTGAGTATGTAGGTTAATGGATTGCTATCCGTTATGACACTGAAGGTATTACCATAGAGACAGTCTTGAAATTTCTCTAGGATTGCCCATTTTAAAGCGAGAAACTCCAGCTTGTGTGCTGGATATCTCGCCTCACTAGTCGAAAGGTCCCTACTGGCATAGGCAATGACCCGTGTTAGTCCGTCCTGCTCATGATATAAAGCAGCTCCTAAGCCAGTAGTGCTAGCATCTGTATGCAGTGTATAGGGCAGCTCTGAATTTGCAAACCCCAGGACTGGAGAGGAGGTCAGCTTCCCTATGATGCATTCAAAAGCTTCCTGACAAGCAGGTGTCCATCGTTCTGCGAACGGCTCTTTTGGGTTGAAGTACTTCCCTTTACATGTCGTCATTTTCTGACCCTTTCTGAGAGGTGGGTATCCGGAGGTGAGGTCATTTAGCGGCTTCACTATTTTGGAATAGTCTTTCACGAAGCGGCGATAATAGCCCGCAAAGCCTAAAAACGACTTCAGTTCTTTTAGAGTCTGGGGCTTCGGCCAAGTTTTCAGTGCACTGACCTTCCCAGGGTCAGTCTCCACACCATTTCTTGAGACGACATGTCCGAGGTAATGCACAGAAATTTGAAAGAATCTGCACTTCTCGGGAGCGAGTTTGAGACCATTTTCTCTTAGCCGTTGGAGTACATGCAGAAGCCTGGTTTCGTGCTCCTCCAGGGAGTCAGAGAACACGATCAGATCATCAAGAAACACTAGCACCTCCTTCAGGTCAATGTCACCCATACATTTCTCCATTAACCGTTGGAAGGTGCTAGGTGCAGTTGTTATTCCCTGGGGCATCCGATTAAACTCCCAAAACCCCAAGGGACACACAAAAGCAGTCTTGGCTTTGTCACACTCCTCCATGTCGATTCGGTAATAGCCTGACTTAAGGTCCATCACCGAAAACCATTTTGACCCGGTAAGGGCAGAGAATGCTTCTTCGAGGTTTGGTAATGCATAAGCATCCTTTATGGTTAGCATATTCAGCTTTTGATAATCGACACAAAGGCGGACATCACCGTTTTTTTTTCCCTCACAACAACGATGAGTGAGGAATAGGGGCACTCCGACTCCCGTATCACTCCAGCTTCCAGCAGTGATTGAAGGTGTCTCCTCACAGCTTCATAATCACTGGCATGGATGGGTCTAGGATGCTGTTTGAAAGGCGTCTCATCTTTTAGTTTGATATGGTGTTTGACTTTGGTGGCATGGCCAAAATCAAGGTCATGGTGTGCAAAAACATCAGCATAACCATTGAGCTTCTCTGTGATTCTGTTTTTTCACTCCTCTGGCAGAGGGGACTCGCCAAAGTCAAACGTCAGGTTGCTGTTGGTGGCTTGACTTGATGGAGGAGAAGTGGCACTGCAACAGTTCACAGTAGCAGAGTTTTTGTCAGGTAAGTGACCGTTTTCAAAAATTTGATCGGGAGCATGTAGTTCTGCAATAACACAGTTTGCGGGGATTGTTATATCGTGATCCGTCTCATTTCTGATCCAAACATGCAACTTGTGTTGGTGCTGCTGCGGCAGGGTGATTAGGCAACAATCAACGAAAATCCCACCAGGTAAGGCAGATGTTGTTGGCTGCTCCAGAACTGCCCATTTTTCAGTATTAGCCGGATTGACATTGATATAACCTTCCACAGGGACTTTCTCATGTGCAGGAATAACTTGCTGTGTTTTTCCTTTAAGTGTCATTAAACCTATTCCTCCAGTGGTGTTCAGCTCTTTTCTGAGCTCAAGTGCCCTGAGGATTTGTCTATAGCCACAGGCAGTTGAAGTGTTCTTTAGAGTGTTGTGCTGGCAGTGTTCATCATATAGCACATCAAGTAAGTTAGTCCCTATCAGAACAGGCAAGTCACTGTTGGAGCGTAGATCAGGGACAACTAACGCTAGAGTGGATACTTCAGGTGCTGTGTCAATGAAGTCTTTTGGGAAGCCAATGCTGACTTCTATGTACCCTACGTATGGAACTGACTGACCATTAGCACCCTCTACATCCAGAAGATGAAAGGGCTGGATTGGCTGCTCTGACAAGTGTTCTTTGTAGAATGAGGTTGATATGGTGGTCACCTGAGACCCGGTGTCAAGAAGACAGTTACAGCTTACTCCTGACACAGTCACATTGCTAGTGCATTTTTTTCCTATTAGCCTTTTCGGTACCTTAGGTTGGTGCTTTGTGCTGTGTGAGTAGCTTGAGGTATTTTGTTCAGCGTTTGGTTTGGGACAGGTGTTGTTAGTCTTTGTTCCTGTTTGCCCCTCAACAGGAACAGAACCTAGTTTAAAGCTAGCTAAGTTTGTTCTTCCCACAACCGCTGCTTCTCTCGAAGTTTTTTTCGTTTAGCCTCAACAACCTCAGGGTTGGGCTCATTGCTGCAGGATGGGGCTATGTGTCCATCTTCGCCACAGTTAAAGCAATACCACAGCCGAGGTTTCTTGTTGGCTTTCCCACATTTTGCTGTGGTGATTTCTCTACAGACTCTTTCGGCTTAGAGTTCTTTGACTTGACGGTCTTGGTGGTAGCCTTTGTTGAAGACCCATCCATAGACACTTTCAGGGTCGCCAATTGGGCTTGAAGTTGCGCAATTTGTTTTTTCATTTTTGTTGTAACCACATTAAGGTTATCATTTGCAGCAGCTGCTGCCATGTCTTTCGTATCTGTGCCAGAGTCGTACACATTCAAGGTGTTGGACTGGACTTTAGTTTTAGGAAGCCCGAGATGCTGCTTCATGCGATCAGACTTGGCAGCTTGCTTGCCTTCTTTGGTTCGTTGTAAGAGCAATAAGTCAGGGAATGAGGGTGGGTCACCCTTTTTTTGTTCCAGCTGGAGAGTTGTGATGAAGCAGTCGTCCCAACATCCCCTGCAGAACTGTTTCAGCGGTTGGAGATCTGAGCCTCCAGCAGCAATGCCTTTTCTTTTCACTACTGTGCTCAATGTAGCCTGTAGTCGATGTAAGTAAGCAGAGTGTTTTTCACCTGCGTTTTGGTTGGTATTTAGGAATGCTGCAAAGAGCTCGTCGTCATCATACACAGTACCATAAGCTGAGTCAAGAACACTCAAATAATCGCGGGGGCTGGACTGAGGCCCTAGCTGCTTCACAGTGTTTGCAGCTGGAGGAAGCAGGCTTTCTGCAATTTTTCTGACCACTTGTTTATCAGAGACTGTGGTATCTGTGAGGTAAAACTCGGCGTTACTACGCCAGGTGTCATAATCAACTTCCAGGCTTGGACAAGGAGTTTTTCCGGAGAAAGGCCTCAACTTGGAAAAGCCGTAATGTATTGAAGACGTGTCACTACTCTTCACTACGTGTTCCACCACCACTCTTTGGACTACAGGTGTACTAAGTTGTTCGGGTGATAACTGGTAGGGTGATCTGCCACCATTAGGTGGAGCCACTGAGACCTGTTTGAGTGGGGACGGAATACCATCAATATTCATAGACACGCTGGAGTGAGTGGCTGGGTCACTTGGGGTCTGGTCAGTCGCCAGTGCTGCCACTGCATTTGTATCAGGGGAATATGGTGGGGTTTTGTCCACTGTAAGCTCTTCATATTCAACTGGGAGGTCCTGTTTTGCAGAATGTTGAATTCTGGCCAACTACTCTAGCAGTACTTTCTCAAAATCTGTACCACTCATTTTTGCAACATTTTTCAACTCAGAGGTAGGATTGGGTTAGGCTTGAGCCTGCACTAGCAGTGTAAAGGCTAGACAAAAACTGGATGTGGTTGGTAATGTTGGGATCAGAAGAGGGTCTGTGGCATGGTAAGTCACGCTGGAGTGTTTGAATAGCTGAGCCAAATTGAAACTCAACAACAGCTGTGTTCTTGAAATCAGCATCAGAACTTTCAATCTTAACCACTCTTGCTATAGACCCATATTGCCCCAAAAACTCAATCACTTCCTCATCTACCTTAGTGCCAGAGAGTCCACCGACTAGGACTGAATTGGGCACCTTAATATTCTCAGACTGAATAACATCCATGTTGCAGTAAGTGAAATTGTAAAACAACCAAAAAAAATTAAACAACAATTTACAGTCTGAGGGATAATAATAAGTTGTGAACAAACGTGCCAAGCTGTTCTATATATACACGCATGAATAAAACCACTCCTGGCTAGCTCGCCAAGATATATGTAGTACCTCTATTCTGAATTAGAAAGGATAGCTATACATAAATTTCCTAGGCTCTGAGTAGTGTGGTTGACAAGACTCACAAGGAGACGTCGCTTTTATAACAGAACAGCCGGCAGGTTTATTGCACAATCTCTGCAACACACCATTCACAATAATGTTTTCTTTTGTAACTGAAAATACCCCAAAATAAAATACAGTTCTTTGTTTTAGGAAAAACAACAATGAAAATAAATTGTCTTTTGGTTTGTCTTTGAAAATAAAGTTGAGAGTCAATCTACCCGGGTAGTAACACAAAACACCTCTAAGTGTTCCTTATCTGGAATCCAGTATCCGATATCCTGACGCAAATCAGTTCAGTCACTCCGCAGGATGGAAACCGACACAGCTGGCCACACTGCGTCCAAACGTTCCTTCTGTGGAGTGTCGCTCACTGGGACAGGCTCGCCATCGAAGTTGATATGGTATTGAACCAAACCAAATCCAGGATAAAGAAAAAACCAATCGGAGTTTTCGGCAGGGAAAACACGGTAAACCCAGAAGGAAACCGGGCTCTCACGATGCAGCACGTGAGTTACTAACAGGAGACTATCTTACACACAACTCCTGATAATAATTAACTGAATATCTTCATTTATTTCTGTCTATTTTCGCCAAATGAGCTGGAGCTCTTTCATGCAACTTTATACAAAGGACAATCTCTCACGACTGGCGTAAAAATGGTGCGTATGCGCCCTCTGCTAGCGTCATGCGAACTGACGCTCAATTAGTTAACCCTTTGGTGACTGCATAGTTTATGTGGGTTACAGAAGGGAGACAGGAGTTTGACGTTGAAAAATGTTTGCTCCTGTTTGTAGTCGCATTGGTGACTTAAAAGCGGCAGAAGATGAAGAGGAACATGAAGAGGAACATGAGGGAGATAGGTGAGTTGTTACTGTCAGTACAATACAATTTTTCAAACATGTAGATTACTGTATTGTATAATATGTATATACACTCACCGGCCACTTTATTAGGCACACCTGTCCAACTGCTCGTTAACGCAAATTTCTAATCAGCCAATCACATGGCAGCAACTCAATGCATTTAGGCATGTAGACATGGTCAAGACGATCTGCTGCAGTTCAAACCGAGCATCAGAAGGGGGAAGAAAGGTGATTTAAGTGACTTTGAACGTGGCATGGTTGTTGGTGCCAGACGGGCTGGTCTGAGTATTTCAGAAACTGCTGATCTACTGGGATTTTCACGCACAACCATCTCTAGGGTTTACAGAGAATGGTCCGAAAAAGAGAAAATATCCAGTGAGCGGCAGTTCTGTGGGCGAAAATGCCTTGTTGATGCCAGAGGTCAGAGGAGAATGGCCAGACTGGTTCGAGCTGACAGAAAGGCAACAGTAACTCAAATAACCACTCATTACAACCGAGGTATGCAGAAGAGCATCTCTGAACGCACAACACGTCGAACCTTGAGGCAGATGGGCTACAGCAGCAGAAGACCACACCGGGTGCCACTCCTGTCAGCTAAGAACAGGAAACTGAGGCTACAATTCACACAGGCTCACCAAAATTGGACAATAGAAGATTAGAAAAATGTTGCCTGGTCTGATGAGTCTCGATTTCTGCTGCGACATTCGGATGGTAGGGTCAGAATTTGGCGTCAACAACATGAAAGCATGGATCCATCCTGCCTTGTATCAACAGTTCAGGCTGCTGGTGGTGGTGTAATGGTGTGGGGGATATTTTCTTGGCACACTTTGGGCCCCTTAGTACCAATTGAGCATCGTGTCAATGCCACAGCCTACCTGAGTATTGTTGCTGACCACGTCCATCCCTTTATGACCACAGTGTTCCCATCTTCTGATGGCTACTTCCAGCAGGATAACGCGCCATGTCATAAAGCTCGAATCATCTCAGACTGGTTTCTTGAACATGACAATGAGTTCACTGTACTCAAATGGCCTCCACAGTCACCAGATCTCAATCCAATAGAGCACCTTTGGGATGTGGTGGACCGGGAGATTCGCATCATGGATGTGCAGCCGACAAATCTGCAGCAACTGCGTGATGCTATCATGTCAATATGGACCAAACTCTCTGAGGAATGTTTCCAGTACCTTGTTGAATCTATGCCACGAAGGATTAAGGCAGTTCTGAAGGCAAAAGGGGGTCCAACCCGGTACTAGCAAGGTGTACCTAATAAAGTGGCCAGTGAGTGTATATATATATATTCACTAATCTTTCAATAGTGGATAGCTCTGTTCTGACACATCATCTAGATAACAGGAAAATGTGTGGATTTATATTGCTTCCCACATGTATGACATATCCTCATGTGTCCGGTGAGGTTTGGGCGACTCTACCCAATCATGACTACGACGTGAAGCCCCTTTCTGTGGAAGACCAGCTTGACGCAGTAAAGAAACGCATCGCTTTCCTGGAGGACGAAAATAAAAAGCTGAAAAGTGAGCGTTTTGGTCTAGAACGCTTCCAGTGTGCGCCCAATCTGATCAGGTTTACACTGGTTTTAAGGATTACCACACCCTCAAAGCACTCTTCCTAGCTTTACAGCCTACTGCAGAGTCCATGGTGCGATGGACTCAAATGCAAAGGAACAGCCATAACCTAGAACACATTTCTGTGTCTGGCTTCCATGCAGAGCATTTATCGCTGATTGATCAGTTTTTCCTGTTCTTGTGCCGTGTGAGGCAGGGCTTTTTTGCTCTGGATTTATCTGTACGATTCAATGTGTCGCCAGCCACAGTCAGCAGGAACTGTACGACGTGGGCCAACTATTTGCTCTTTATGTTAGGGACCCTCCCAATATGGCCTAGTAGAGCAGCAGTAGACGAGCTAATGCCACCAGTATTCAGGGAATTCTACCCAAACACAAGAGTGATACTAGACTGCACAGAGATCCGCATCGAGACAGCTAGTTCTAAGGTTTTGGACACCATGACATACTCCCATTATAAAAGTAACACTACACTGAAATCCCTAATTGGGATCACTCCCTCAGGGTCAGTTAGCCTGGTAAGTAATCCATACACAGGATGTATTTCTGAGAAGGAGATAACTAAAAGGTCAGGTGTTCTGGACCTCTTAGAGTCAGGTGATGAGGTCATGGCCGATAAGGGCTTCCTTATCAAAGACCTGCTCAATGAAATAGATGTAAAACTTGTCATCCCTGCATTTTTAGGCCCAAGTGGACAGTTTAGCTGTGATGAGCTCACAGACACACAGAGTATTGCTGGCTTGAGAATACACGTCAAACGGTCAATAAGACGCATAAAGGAGTACCACATTTTTGATGGAGTCATACCCCTTTCACTAAGTGGAACAGTCAACCAACTGTGGACTGTGTGTGCTCTCCTAACAAATTTTCAGGGACCACTGTTTTAACCCTTTGTTAAATTCAGCTGACAAGAAAATAGTGCACACAAACCTTAGATAGATTGAAACATATTTAACTTCATTTCAGTACAGTCCGATTTTTTTAGCCCACACCTTGAGATGAGCAATCACTATCTTAGTTTAGTAAACAATTGATGATTTGAGTTGGTAGCGAGTTCCAGTTTATGCTACAACAGAATGACAGTTGACCGAACATATTTTAGTTTAAAATGAACCAACAGTTTTGTTAAAGTTAAGGGACAAAGAATGAAAATATTGTAGATGGGACAATCTAATGTATAAATATTGAATGTACAATATAAAAATGAAATGTATCTTATTTTTTATTTTATTGTGATTAAACAGCTTCTTTGAATACAGCCCTGTGTGTGTGTCTCTCCTCACTGGCACAGGAGAGGCAGAAAGTACTTGAAAAAGAAAAGATCCAGCTTAGTTTTCATATTGTGGTAAATGACGGTAGGTGCTCGAGGTTGGTAGTCCAAACCATGTTTGCTGCTGGCCCCGGCTGCATTGATTTCCGATTGAGTAAGAAGGGGGCGTGGCTAAATTCCCACCACCGCGTGACTGTCCGATAGCCATCACCAAATGGCCCTAGAAAGAGAGTTACGTCAACTCCGTAGACCACAATGGGCCAATTATTTAACAGCAATGGCGGATCATGGGAGCGCCGGATAGTTCCAAATAGTGCGACCCGGGGCAATAGGATTTCAATGGCGAAGGTATGTTTCTCGCTTTAATCAAAGATTAATTTACAGGTAAGAAGCTACAGTTGACATTTTAATGATGACCATTTTACAAGCACGTTTGAATCAAATTAACGATGTAATTTAAAGCGTCAATTTCAAACCAAATCTTAGTTTTAATGTTCCTACACATGCGCATAGAATATTTGTCACATTGGAATATATCTATATATTTAAATGTAAAAAAATAAAAATATTGGTTAGTAGTTACCAGAAATCGCGGCTAAGCAGTTCATTTAAATGACCCGCAAAGCTTCGTTTGGAACTATTCGGCGGCTACATGGACCACGTGACCCTCTCGCGTTCTGACCCCTCATTGACGCAACTCTCTCTTTCTAGGGCTCTGCACCTAGCATCCTGTCCTAATTAACATATCACAACATTCCCCCTACTTAGCTGAAGTCCCTGACAGACTATAACAAAGGTAAACATATTTTAACAGTCCTGTGTAATAAACAAGAACTCAAATGCAGTGTCTATCAAATGCATTAAACACAATTTGTCCACATATCATTGGAACGATTCAACTAATGCACGTACCTCTCACTTTAAACCACATCGTTAAGAAAGGTGCACATGAAAAATAAGGAAGATATAAGGTTTCTAGTCACAAGATGTTATCTCATAATCCTAGTTATGCGATAGTTTCCATAGTTAACATCGTGGTGGTGCAGCATGCAGTGGTTTTGCACATATGATGAAGAGCGATTTGTGATCTGTTATCACTATGAATGACTTCCCGTACAGGTAGGTGTGGTATCGCCAACAACTGCTGGAAATAGGCTTCAGCATCCCCGTGACCCTGAGAGCAGGATAAGTGGTTCAGATAATGGATGGATGGATGGATTTAAATGTCTTCTCTCAAGGGTTAGATTTATAAATTAAAACTTTCCAAAGAAAGTATTTACCAGATTTCTAAATCTGCAAAAAAAAAGGCCTGTGAAAATGTTCCTACTCAAGTTTACTAATGGCACCCCATAGTTTATTGATTTGCACACTGTTATATGTACTAGTCACACTGTCCATCACATCGGGGACCTGCAAATGCAGCGTTTCTTGTTCACGCCGTGTCAAAAAAATTACACGAGCAGCAACAGTGGAGACACTAGAAAGGGCAACCTGGCTTTGTTGTCCATCAACTCCAGATGAGCTAGGGCCCTTAATGTGCAGGACATTATTGATTTATTAATGCTTTTGCCATGAACCACAACAACAGGTGAATTTTTCCGCTATGACAGAAATCCATTGGTGAATAGGCTAACCTCAAGTTATATTATTTGGTTGAACATGTGACATCTATGCTATAGTAACGGTACGTGTTGTGTTGGTAATGACAATAGGCATATTTGTCGATAATATTCATAGTATTGTGATGGGTTTTGTGTGAGAGATTGCCATGTTGGCAAATGATGGCAATAGGCTACGTTTAATGTTCATGTTATGTCTTAGACAGTCACATTACTTTTTCAGTGTGTGATGGCAGTCACATGTTGGTGCTCATGTGCGGTTGTTAGTATAAATGAATGACTCCATTAGTCACTTTAAATAAAATTACAATTAGAGCATTGTATTCACTCTGTAAGTCACTTTTAATAAAAGTGCACAATTCTCTCTGTAATTGATCTGACTCCCCGCATATCTGTTCTCCATATGCTTGCTCACCAGAACTTTGTTCTGCGCTCCATATGAGTAGTTAACATCATGGATATGATTTGGATAAGAAAATAATTTTAAATGGAACATGATGCTGTGATATTGTAGCACCAAGCACAGACACACTGAGTTTTAAAAGGAAGCCGTTGTTTGAATAGAGGAGACATTACTATTAAATAGATTTATATTTTAAATAAAATGTTCACACTCTTATAAATGTATTCGCATAACTTTAACTGTATTGCTTGCAGAAAGTTTAAAGGTTTGATTATTTCAAAGCTCCGTCAGACACTGAGCCACAGCCAAGATGATTATTCACAATCTGTAATCTTTAAATTCTAACCTCAATAGAAATTTAAAAATGCTAAACAGAGTATAAATTCTTCATAAAAACTAATATACTACTACTACAAACCGGTTTGCCATCTCTACTCCCCCCACCCACTGGCCATTGGATCTCCTCTTGAGTAGCCATGACTGGACAATATGAAAATAGAAACGATCACCAAACCCCAATACCCGAAGCAACCCCATGAAATTATATAGCAACTGCTAAGCCACTACAGTGAAAAATTCCTGGCGCCACCCATGGCTTTTGGAAAATAAAAATTGAATGTAATTCAACTATTTTCACACAAAATTAACTTCCACCCAGAGATATGGATATAGTATATTCAAGCAGACATTCTATATGGGTATGCAACTATTTTCTTTTTTAGAATTGGCTAGAGTTTGAATAAGCTACCATAGAATAGGAACCAAAAACTGGGATCAGATGAAACCCAGATGTTATATGCAAGACAGGCTACACACAAACATGAACAGAACAAAATACGAAATGACAACACAGAACAGAGCAAAACAAAAAATATATATATACCCAGGGTTTTGGTGCTCTATTTTGCTTTCATTTTCCTTACAAAATTTCTTGGGCTATCCCTATAATAGTTTGGTTTTGTAAACGGGACACAATGCCATCTAGGATGGATGTGAGCGCTTTGTGCAAGTATGTAGGCAAACACCTACAGTATGCACACATCAGTGTCAGTACATCACAAAGGCCCATGCTTAAACTCTTTGAAATAATTGCAATTAACAGTCTAGTCCAGTAATAACTAGGCCCACAATAGAAAGAGACAGGTCCTATGTTTCTTGTGTTTCTCATGTATTTATTAGTAGCTTTACTTTAACACACACAATATTTCAAATGTTAATGTGAAACAATTATACAGCGCATTCTCATAGTATATCTGCTTTTTACAAGTCTCAGTCTTTACTAGGTAAAATGTGTGTGAAGGAGATAACTGTGGCTCAACAAATAATGTTTTTTAGCATTTGTTCTTATAGACAGGAACATAAACAGGGAACACTGGGTGAAGGGAAATCTTGCGGCAATGGACCTGCGGTCAGAATCAAATTTGGGTTGCTGCGATTGGGTCTGAGTCTATAAGCTTTGTGCTCAACTGCCTGAGCCCCCAGGACACCCATCAAAACAAAAAGAATAAAGTTTACATTTCAAATTGTTTAATGAGGATACATTATTTCTGTTGCAATCATACTGTTAGCTTCTGAGCACCTCAATAGTGGTTATGGACAGGGAAGGCGCACTACTCATTTATTTACTGCCACTAGTCTGGGACATCAACTGCTGACTCTGAGCACGAGGCCAATTCTCTTACATCGTACCCTGCCACCTTATATCAATTTACACTTATTACTTTGAAAATGATATTGTTTTACAAACCACATCTTAGGTTTGTATTTTCTTCTTGTGCCCAAGCTTTGCACAAAAGAAACTTGTTTAACCAATATAAAGAAACTTGATGAATGTGACTCCAGGAACTTTGAACCTGTGAATATCCGGTAATAGATATTTTGTTTGGGAAACTGCCTCACAATTCTCAGGTTTGGACAGGAAAGTCTTAGCTTCCATGCACTGTTCACCACTTACTCTGGGATCCAGCTTTCCAGAGGGGCTTTCGTAAATGGACTGTTTTTACTTTGATAGTAACCGCAAAGAGAATTCAATTACACAACATCTTGTCTGCTATCTAGTCCTAGGCTTTCCATGTTGTTTTTAATTTTCCAAGTGTAAGTGGTGAGCTAGTGAAAGGATCCAGCTGAGATGGTGCAAGAATCTGGTGAGAGTGCACCTCCCTCTGGAGGTGTACTGGCCACAACCAACTGGAAGCAGACCTAGAACACACAGGAAGAATTATAAGCCAGCTGGCCTGGAAATGCCAGGGTCTCTCCCAGGAGGGGCAGGAGGAAGTCTGAGCTGGAGAAGAATGTCTTGTGCTCCTCTGTGTGGCCAGTTGCCACTGTAACCCTGGTCCAGAGAAACACTGAATAAGGGCTTTGACCCTGGTAACTAAATACATGATGGGAACAAAATCCAAAAGTAAGAATTGTTTCAGAGAAGCAGTGCTGCTGTAGTAAGCGGAAAAATTATGTATGGAGCATGAGAAGGTTAAAAGCACAGGTGAGTACCAGATGTGGAAAACAAAGCAACATTGTGAGGTTGCTTGAACAAATTGTCAGTGTCCATGTGAAGGTTTGCATTTGCTGTCGTGTGTGTGTGTGTGTGTGTGTGTGTGTGTGTGTGTGTGTGTGTGTGTGTCATGGGGAAGTGGTGTGAATATGAGGCCATAATAATGACAACAATATGAGCCGAAGCAATTAGACAGGATCCTGATATAAAGGGTTTCAAAGTAGAGCAAACAAATCATAAAATGAATCTCCTGGCAGATGAGATAATTTTGTACATATAGATGTTAACTCCCTCACTAAACTACAGACTCTGTTAAACGCTTATGATGTTATTTCTGCATATAATGTGAACTGGGGGAAAAGTGAAATTATTTCACTACAAATTTTGATTTCACTGAGTATCAGCAAACGAGCCCATTCAAGTAGCGTCAAAATGGTATATCTTTGAATAAACCAGGTCTGCACAAACCTAGAGCAAGATGGAGATCAGATCTGAACATAGCAATTGATGAACAACTTTGGTCAGATTTATGTCAAGGCAGTTTGTCAGCTACCATGGTACAAACTCGTTTACTATAATTTACTCCATTAACTGTACCTCACCCCACAGAAACTACATAAATCCAAACCTGAATTGTCAGAAATGTGCTTCAGATGTGGTATAGAGGTTGGCTCCTTCCTGCACTGTACTTGGCTTTGTACAAAGGTGAGGCCCTTTTGGTACGACTTCTGTGACACATTGACAAAGATCACAGGAGTTACCTTCCCATTAAATCCTGAGCTTTGCTTACTGGGGAATTTCACAAGTGTCAGTACCTCCTCAAACCACTTCCCAAATTAAATTTATGGAAATCATTTTATGTGTGGGCAGGAACTGTATAACAGTGACATGGAAATCTGATTCCCCTCTCCTCACTGATAGATGGTCTTCAGAAATGAACAGTTGTATTCCTTTTGAAAAGATCACATGTAGTCTTAGAAAAGGATACAACACCTTTATGAAAATTTGGCAGCCTTACCTAGCATACACATAGGCACATCACTGATGCCATTATTGAGATGTGATCATTTCTGGTTAGCCAAAAGGCCTCTTTGAAGGATATAACACTGTGTTAGTACAGTGTCTCTGTATTTCACTCTTAGCGCTGACTTTCCCCCCCCCCCCGTCTTCGGTTTATGGGGAGGGTAAGGATTTTTTTTTTGTGTTCTATGGTTAAAATGGGTTTGAAAATGAAAAATCAAATATTCAAAAAAGCAAAAAATGCAAATATGTACTACAAGTTTTGTAATTGCCACTTTTCATTTGTAAAAATTAAATACATTGTTATTGTAAATCATTTGCAAACATGTAATGAGATTTTTAATTGTAACTTTTGTAAATCTGTAAATATGAAACACAATTTAAGTTTTAAATCCATCCAACCATCCATTATCCAAACCGCTTATCCGTACTCAGGGTTGTGGGGATGCTGGAGCCTATCCCAGCAGTCATTGGGCAGCAGGCAGGGAGACATCCTGGACAAGCCGCCAGTCCATCACACATACGCACATTCACACCTAGGGACAATTTAGTACAGCCGATTCACCTGACCTGCATGTCTTTGGACTGTGGGAGGAAACCGGAGCCCCCGGAGGAAACCCCCCACAGACACGGGGAGAACATGCAGACTCCACACAGAGGACAACCGGGACGACCCCCAACGTTGGACTACCCCAGGGCTTGAACCCAGGCGCTTCTTGCTGCGAGGCAACGGCACTAACCACTGCACCATCATGCCGCCGGAGTTGGGGGAAGAAAAACATGCTAGATATTCGAAATACTGGAAAGCATTTTTTTCCTCCTCATATTTTCTGACTTAATTAATATTCGGCGGGCTGGATGGGAAGCTTTGGTGGGCCGAATGTAGCCTGCAGGCCGCCATTTGACAATCCACGCTGTACGTTTTAAGTAATCATGTACGTTTCATTACTACTACTACTACTACTTTTGGCTGCTCCCGTTAGGGGTCGCCACAGCAGATCATCCGTTTCCATTTCTTCCTGTCCTCTGCGTCTTCCTCTGTCACACCAGGCACCTGCATGTCCTTCCTCACCACATCCATAAACCTCCTCTTTGGCCTTCATCTTTTCCTCTTCCCTTGCAGCTCCATATTCAGCATCCTTCTCCCAATTTACCCAGCATCTCTCCTCCACACATGTCCAAACCATCTCAATCTTGCCTCTCTTGCTTTGTCTCCAAACCGTCCAACCGGAGCTGTCCTTCTACAAACCCCAATTCCAATGAAGCTGGGACATTAACGTAAATAAAAACAGAATACAATGATTTGCAAATCCTTTTTGACCTATATTCAATTGAATACACTACAAAGACAAGATATTTAATGTTCAAACTGATAAACATTGTTTTTTTCGCAAATATTCACTCATTTTGAATTTGATGCCTGCAACACGTTCCAAAAAAGCTGGGACAGGGGTATGTTCACCCCCATGTTACATCACCTTTCCTTTTAACAACACTCAATAAGTGTTTGGGAACTGAGGACACTAACTGTTGAAGCTTTGTAGGTGGAATTCTTTCCCATTCTTGCTTGATGTACGACTTCAGTTGCTCAACAGTCCGGGGTCTCCGTTGTCGTATTTTGCGCTTCATGATGCGCCACACATGTTCAATGGGAGACAGGTCTGGACTGCAGGCAGGCCAGTCTAGTACCTGCACTCTTTCACTACGAAACCACGCTGTTGTAACATGTGCAGAATGTGGCTTGGCATTGTCTTGTTGAACTAAGCAGGGACGTCCCTGAAAAAGACGTCGCTTGGATGGCAGCATATACTCACCGGCCACTTTATTAGGCACATCTGTCCAACTGCTCGTTAATGCAAATTTCTAATCAGCCAATCACATGGCAGCAACTCAATGCATTTAGGCATGTAGACATGGTCAAGACGATCTGCTGCAGTTCAAACCGAGCATCAGAATGGGGGAGAAAGGTGATTTAAGTGACTTTGAACGTGGCATGGTTGTTGGTGCCAGACGGGCTGGTCTGAGTATTTCAGAAACTGCTGATCTACTGGGATTTTCACACACAACCATCTCTAGGGTTTACAGAGAATGGTCCGAAAAAGAGAAAATATCCAGTGAGCGGCAGTTCTGTGGGCGAAAATGCCTTGTTGATGCCAGAGGTCAGAGGAGAATGGCCAGACTGGTTCGAGCTGATAGAAAGGCAACAGTAACTCAAATAACCACTCATTACAACCGAGGTATGCAGAAGAGCATCTCTGAACGCACAACACGTCGAACCTTGAGGCAGATGGGCTACAGCAGCAGAAGACCACACCGGGTGCCACTCCTGTCAGCTAAGGACAGGAAACTGAGGCTACAATTCGCACAGGCTCACCAAAACTGGACAATAGAAGATTGGAAAAACGTTGCCTGGTCTGATGAGTCTCGATTTCTGCTGCGACATTCGGATGGTAGGGTCAGAATTTGGCGTCAACAACATGAAAGCATGGATCCATCCTGCCTTGTATCAACGGTTCAGGCTGGTGGTGGTGGTGTAATGGTGTGGGGGATATTTTCTTGGCACACTTCGGGCCCCTTAGTACCAATTGAGCATCGTGTCAACGCCACAGCCTACCTGAGTATTGTTGCTGACCATGTCCATCCCTTTATGACCACAGTGTTCCCATCTTCTGATGGCTACTTCCAGCAGGATAACGCGCCATGTCATAAAGCTCGAATCATCTCAGACTGGTTTCTTGAACATGACAATGAGTTCACTGTACTCAAATGGCCTCCACAGTCACCAGATCTCAATCCAATAGAGCACCTTTGGGATGTGGTGGACCGGGAGATTCGCATCATGGATGTGCAGCCGACAAATCTGCAGCAACTGCGTGATGCTATCATGTCAATATGGACCAAACTCTCTGAGGAATGTTTCTAGTACCTTGTTGAATCTATGCCACGAAGGATTAAGGCAGTTCTGAAGGCAAAAGGGGGTCCAACCCGGTACTAGCAAGGTGTACCTAATAAAGTGGCCAGTGAGTGTATGTTGCTCCAAAACCTGTATGTACCTTTCAGCATTAATGGTGCCTTCACAGATGTGCAAGTTACCCATGATGCCATGGGCACTAACACACACACACACACACACACACACACACACACACACACACACACACACACACACCCCTACCATCACAGATGCTGGCTTTTTAACTCTGCGCTGATAACAATCTGGATGGTCCTTTTCCTCTTTAGCCCGGAGGACACGACGTCCATGATTTCCAAAAACAATTTGAAATGTGGACTCGTCAGACCACAGCACACTTTTCCACTTTGCGTCAGTCCATCTCAGATGAGCTCGGGTCCAGAGAAGCCGTCAGGGTTTCTGGGTGTTGTTGATATATGGCTTTCGCTTTGCATGGTAGAGTTTTGACTTGCACTTGTAGATGTAGCGACGAACTGTGTTAACTGACGATGGTTTTCCCAAGTGTTCCCGAGTCCACGTGGTAATATCCTTTACAGAATGATGTCGGTTTTTAATGCGGTGCCGCCTGAGGGGTCAAAGGTCATGGGCATTCAATGTTCGTTTTCGGCCTTGCCGCTTACCTGCAGAGATTTCTCCGGATTCTCTGAATCTTTTGATGATATTATGGACTGTAGATGATGAAATCCCTAAATTCCTTGCAATTGTACATTGAGAAATGTTGTTCTTAAACTGTTGGACTATTTGCTCACGCAGTTGTTCACAAAGTGGTGAACCTCGCCCATCCTTGCTTGTGAACGACTGAGCCTTTCGGGGATACTCCTTTTACACCCAATCATGACACTCACCTGTTTCCAATTAACCTGTTCATCTGTGGAATGTTCCAAACAGGTGTTTTTTGAGCATTCCTCAACTTTCCCAGTCTTTTGTTGCCCCTGTCCCAGCTTTTTTGGAATGTGTTGCAGGCATCAAATTCAAAATGAGTGAATATTTGCAAAAAACAGTAAAGTTGATCAGTTTGAACATTAAATATCTTGTCTTCGTAGCGTATTCAATTGAATATAGGCCGAAAAGGATTTGCAAATCATTGGATTCTGTTTATATTCGCGTTTTACACAACGTCCCAACTTCATTGGAATTGGGGTTTGTAATACACTCATTCTTAATCCTGTCCTTCTTCGTCACTCCCAGTGAAAATTTTAGCATCTTCAACTCTGCCACCGCCAGTTCCGCCTCCTGTCTTTTCGTCAGTGCCACTGTCTCCAAACCATATCACATAGCTGGTCTCACAACCATTTTGTAAACCTTCCCTTTAACTCTTGCTGGTACCCTTCTGTCGCAAATCACTCCTGATCACATATGTTGCATTAAACGTCACATATTTAAACCGTCCATTCAGCTCAGCCAAAATCCATGATGTTTATGCTCATGCCCAGCAGTTGTGTCCATTGACAATTTTGATAGGTTTATTCAAACAATATGGCCACGTATTCCAAATTGCGGACAGTTGTAAATGCAACCAATAGTATTGTATTGTTCACCGCTATTTAAAAAAAAACACACTTCGAAACTTACAACTGAGCGTTGGTTTATTCATTGCTGTTGTCGGCCAGTGATGCCCTGTGATGGCCTGGTGGCTTGTCCAGGGTGTCTCCCTGCCTGCCACCCAGTGGCTGCTGGGATAGACTCCAGCATCCCTGTGATCCCGAGAGCAGGTTAAGTGGTTTGGATGATGGATGGATTTTACATCTTAAGATTTTTTTTTTTTTTTTTTTTGTGTGACAAGGACTAAGAGGAAGGCACAGGCTGCAATCAAGATTAGATTTGACCACCATGGCAAAAACCCTATTTAGGCTAATATAATAAGTGACAGATATTATAAGATGGCGACAGATGTACTCTTAGCCCCCCCCCCCCCCAGTTGAGGAATGGCCATTCCCTCTTCACATAGATGGCCTCTTTTGACTTCCCATTCAAACCAGCATTCCTCCCTATCAAGGATGTGCACATCCTCATCATTGAAAGAGTGGCCACTGGCCTGTAGATGGTGTAGACTGCGGAGTCTTGGCCGCACACGTTAGCGCTTCTGTGTTGTGCCAGCGTCTGTTTGGTTTCCCTGATGCAGACCCGGCACCAGACACAAATTCACGGACGGGCATTACATTTTTTTCAGGGGGGCACAAATTAAATCAATCTCATTGCATAACATTAATTGTCTTTGAAATGACCTCATATTAAGATTTGATTTGCTGTTGAATCAGATAAATCCAAAACGGAGCCTATGGACAACAACCATTGCGCAGAACCAGAGGATAAAACAACGAGGAAAAATTGCGTTAACGTAGGCCTACCCCTTGAGCCATATGAAAGCATCCTAGAAGCAGCCTAAACATGAGTTTTATAGGCCATGTATTTAAACCATTTAATTGTCATTATAGCCTGTAGCTATAGGTTTACCTTTTTAATGCATTTTGGAAGTTTTTGGCATGCTTTATTTTAAGTGACTCTCACATTTTTTCACAATGTCTACACAAGGCCTAGCCTGCATAAAATACAAGCCTACTCACCATTAGTAGAGTGGCAGGCGACGCTGTGCTGCAGAAAGAAATCTTCTCAAAACACTATCCTTCTGCTCCTACCTGAAATTGATGATGCGCAGCCAGTCGTCCATGCTCCCAGGTGGTTCCAGCGCCTCTACGAGACAAGCTGAAACAAGAACTCGACCGAATGACGTCACCGTGAGTCATAAAAAAGGTGGGGGACCCCACAGAGTGGATGAATTCGATGGTGTATATCAACAAACAGAACGGTGACCTATTTGTGTGCATGGATCCGAAAGACCTGAATGCCAACATAAAGAGGGAGCATTACCAAATTCCAATCAGAGAGGAAATAACAAGTGAGATGGCTGGTGCAAAGTTCTTCAGCAAGCTGGATGCATCCCATGGCTTTTGGCAGATAAAACTACATGAGGATAGCACAAAGTACTGTACATTCAATACACCGTTTGGCCGCTACTCTTTCCAAAGGCTGCCTTTTGGAATCTCCTCTGCTATGGGGATCCACACTGGAGCAGTACAATGAGAGGCTCATCAAAGTGCTCCAAAGCATCCAGAAGTATGGACCAAAGCTGAACAGAGCAAAATGTCAGTTTGGTGTGAACGAAATCACCTTTCTGGGGGACAAGGTGTCAGAAACAGGTGTGGAGCCAGACAGGAGCAAGGTGACGGCAATACTGGAGATGTCCAGGCCCGAGGATAAAAAAGGTGTGTTGAGAGTGCTGGGAATGTTCAATTTCATCAGCAAATTCATACCAAACCTGTCCTCAAAAACTGCGCACCTGAGAGAGCTGTTGCACGACAGAACTGAGTTCAAGTGGACTGAGGATCATGAAAAGGAATGGACATGACTGAAAACCACTCTCACAACAGAACCAGTGCTGATGTTCTTCGACCCATCCAAAAAGATAAAGATATCCACTTGTTTCGTGTTCTCATGAATGACGCAGAGTTAGTACGCATAACCTGGTTTATTAACCAACACGACGAGGATGCAATAAGACGACATATGTGTAGCTGGCATCCAGCACTATCGCTTCGCGGGCACTCACCCGGTAACCTGTATAACGGAGTGTTCCTCAGTACGGTGTCTGCAGTGGCTCAATAAGCATCAGCAATAACACAGTCACTGATCTACACCACTGATGCATCGAAAAATGAGATTGGAGGGGTGTTACTACAGGCTGATGGAGAATGTTATGAAGGTTGTATGTTGAACGGACGCTAGTAAAAGCTACACAGTTAAGAACCTACGAAGTCGGCTCATTCTTTAATTATTTTTATGTCAGTAAGATAAAGCGTCTACGGACATTACATGGTGTCAGAATAGTCTGTGTATCTGAACACGAGCGGTCATGCCGAAGTTTAATCCGCCGAGTGAATTCAAGTTTGACTGCACCGTTGAGTGGAAACAACGGTTTTCGCGCTTCAGGCTAGCGACAAAGCTGGATAAAGACAACGGGGAGATTAAAGTGAGTTCGCTGATTTATGCAATGGGAAGCGTGGCTGAAAAGATATTCAGCTCGTTTGACTTCGCGGCGGAGGATGATAAAGTGGACTATGATATCGTACTGAAAAAGTTCGACGATTCCCCGCCGTAACATCATACATGAGAGGGCGTGCTTCTATCAACATAGCCAGCAGCCAGGAGAAACAGCGGAGATGTACATCCGGGCATTGTATGAGCTATCTGAACACTGAGTTTGGGGACAAGAGGGATGAACATATCAGAGATCGCCTGGTAGTGGGCACAAAAGATAAGGTGCTCTCCCGTCAGTTCCAGCTCACAGCGGACCTTACTCTGGTGAAAGTCATTGAACAAGTGCGCCAGGCGGAGGCAATAACAAAGCAGCTCAGCCTCCAAGCTAACCAACCAGAGGCCCAGCTGGCTAACGTTAATGTTGTCCGACGGCGGGACGGACACCAAAAGAAAAAGGGCGGACAGCGTCATGGTGGCAGCAGTCCTGCAACCAACAAAGTAGATGAATGCGGGAGGTGCGGCAAGACGCAGCACACCGATGAGCGGAAGTGTCCTGCAATGAACAGTAAGTGCAACAAGTGTCATAAAAAGGGACATTGGGAGCGTGTATGTCACTCTAAAGCGGTGAGAGAAGTCACTGAAGAGGTTAAACAGCTGTACTTTCTGGGAGAAGTTGGCAAAGAGAGCAGTCAGGAAGATTGGACTGTTAGTTTAACAATAAGTGATGTACCAATAACCTTTAAAATTGACACGGGGGCTGACGCTACTGTTATCAACCAAGGGACATTTAAAAAGCTGAAGCCAAACATAAAACTGGGACCTCCTGACACATGCTTCATAAGCCCAGGTGGAAACATCAGCTGCATAGGACAGTTTCAAGCCACAACCAACTACAAGGAGAAACAATACTCCTTTCCAGTGTATGTGATCAAGGGGAGAGGCAGCTGTCTGCTGAGTCGTCCAGAGGCAGTGGAGATGGGTCTAGTGAAGCGGATGGATGAGGTCAGTGGAGTTTGCGGTTCAAGTGGACTGCTGAAAACAGACCCAGTGAAAATAGCTCTGGTGGAGGATGCCCAGCCATACGCGGTGCATACAGCCAGACGGATACCGCTGCCACTTGTACCACTGGTTAAGAAAGAACTGCAGCGCATGGAAAATGAGGGCATTATTGAAAAAGTGACTCGGCCCACAGACTGGTGCGCCGCTATGGTGCCGGTGCTGAAACTGAACAAGAAAGAGGTTCGCTGCTGCGCTGACCTCAGGAGGCTGAATCGAGCGGTGAAACGTGAGAAATACATGCTGCCCACTATGGAGGAAATAATGCCAAGGCTCGCAGGGTCAAAGTTGGATGCAGCAAGTGGGTTTTACCAGATCCCCTTGCATGAAGACAGCAGGGGGCTCACCACTTTCATCACCCCATTTGGGAGGTATGCTTTCAGCCGCCTTCCATTTGGTATAACGAGTGCTCCAGAGATTTTCCAGAGAAAGATGGCGGAAACTCTGACCAGGCTAGAGGGCACAGAGGTGTACATGGATGACATCCTTATACATGGAGAGACTGAGGAAATCCATGACCGGCGCCTAGCAGAGGCGCTGGGGGTCATTGAAACAGCAGGTCTCAAACTGAACCAAGCGAAATGCAAGTTCAAACAGAAACAAGTCCGCTTCCTTGGTCACGTCATCGACGAGGCAGGCATCAGACCTGACCCGGACAAAGTGCCCGGAATAGAGAACTTTCCTCAGCCCCAGAACGTGACGGAACTCAAGAGGTTCCTCGGGATGGTGAACTATTTGGCAAAATACGTCCCAGGGCTGTCCACTGTAGGTCAGCCGCTTTATGGACTGCTTAAAGCAACGACAGAGTGACTGTGGGGACCTGCACAGAACACAGCATTCCAAGACCTTAAAGCAGCACTCGCCACCGCCCCGGTACTCACCTTTTATGATGTCACTAAGGCTACGGTGGTGTCGACAGATGCCAGCAGCTACGGGCTGGGGGGCGTTCTGCTCCAGCAGCACGGGGAACACTGGAAGCCCGTGGCCTACTGCTCCCGACGGCTGAGTGACGCAGAGACAAAGTACGCACAGATCGAGAAAGAAGTGCTTAGCCAGCGTCTGGGCATGTGAAAGGTTCGAGAAGTACTTGTTTGGGCTTGACAATTTCAGACTTGTCACCGATCATAAACCACTAGTGCCTCTCATGAACAGCAAAGACTTGGATAATGTGCCCATTAGGTGCCAGAGACTGTTAATGAGGCTGATGCGTTTCAATGCAGTGGCTGAATACGCACCAGGCAAAACGTTAGCTTTGGCTGACGCACTCTCCAGAGGCTCAGAGCAGCGCTACGGAGATGGTGCTTCTCATGATGATGTTGCGGCGCACATCGATGCCATCGTGTGCCAGGTGCCTGCCACACCTCAAAGGATGCAGGAGATAAAACAGAGCACGGATGGGGATCTGCAGCTCCAGACAGTGTTGGGCTTCATCAGACACGGCTGGCCTGGGTATGTCGATAAAGTGCCGGAGACAGTCAGAGACTTTTATCAGGTGAGCGGGGAGTTATCTGAGGTAGATGGTTTAGTCATCAGAGGGAGTCGTATCGTCATTCCCACAGAGATGTTATGAAGGTTGTATGTTGAATGGACGCTAGTAAAAGCTACACAGTTAAGAACCTACGAAGTCGGCTCATTCTTGAATTATTCTTATGTCAGTAAGATAAAGCGTCTATGGACATTACAGAGAAAAATGGAGGCCAGTCGCCTACGCGTCAAGCACAATGTCCATGGCTCAATGTCTCTATGCACAAATTGAAAAGGAGTGTTTGGGACTGGTATATGGCTTTGAAAAATTATGTTTTAGGCTTACCAAAATTCATGGCAGAGACAGACCACAAGCCGTTGATAGCTATCATCAAGAAAAACCTCAGCGAGATGTCACCGTGAATTCAAAGACTGATGATGAAGCTACAACACTGTGATTTTGACCTGCTCTACATACCGGGTAAGCACATTGTGCTCGCTGATGCTCTGTCCAGGGTGACGACACAGAGTGAAGCACGCAGCGGGAACACCACAGAGACGGATGTGACTCTCCACGTGAACCTGATTACTGAATCACTGCCCATGTCTGACATGAAATCCAAGCAGATTGCAGCTGAAACAGAAAAGGACACAGGCCTACAGAAAGTCATCAATAATCTAAATGAGGGTTGGCTTAGGGGTGAATGTCAACAGTATTACAACATCAGAGCTGAGCTGAGCATCGTCAACAGGCTTCTACTCAGAAAAAAACAGAATTGTCATTCTTCAGTCACTGAGACCAGAGATGCTGGCAAGGCTTGCACGAGGGGCACCTCGGTATGGAAAAATGCAAGAGAAGGGCCAGAACAGCGATTTATTGGCCAGGAATCAATGCAGACATCGATATGCTGGTCTCAAGCTGTGAGACCTGTCTGAAGTATCACGCAAAACAGCCAAAAGAGCCAATGACAATCACAGACCTTCCAGATGAGTCGTGGCACAAAGTTGGGACTGACCTGTTCCACCTGGATGGAAAGAATTACCTGCTGGTGATTGACTACCTGTCAAATTATCCAGAGATGGCGCTGCTTCCCAGCATGTCTCCTACTTGTGTGGTTAGACATATGAAGTCAATATTTGCAAGACACGGAATCCCACAGATCGTCGACAGTGACAATGGACCATGCTACAGCAGCAAAGAGTTTCAGGACTTTGCCAAAGAGTATGTTACTTTATCTGCGACAGTCGCTCCCAGAATGCTCCCTTCATCCCTTGTGTTGCCCTGGATTTAATCTCAAAGTCAGTTTGAAGTGTGAGGATCTCATTTTCCACAGCAGTGCTGTCCAGGTGAAACAGTGATGCCAGTTTGGAGGCAATGTCATCTGCACCAATACTTCCAAATGGAAAACACAGATAGCTGGCAACAGGTTCAATGGATGTAAAGTCAGTAAAGCGCCTATCAAACTCTGACAAGATGCTCTGAACTTGCTCCTCATAATGTGCATTATCAAGCTGTGCTGTGTCGTTACCTTGACGTTTAAGTTCTGCCTGCATGTGAGCAAAGTTTCGCAGGTCACTGAATTGCAGCCCACTTGACAGCAGTTGGAGCTTGCTTTTAAACGTGTTCACTGAGCTGATCATGTTTATTACATATTTATCATTTTGTAGTGGTTATGGGGATACATAATTCTCCTTATTGAGCTAGTAGGAACGTTAGTTTACAGCTGCTGTTTTCTCGGTTCGGGTTGACAGTGGGACACTTCCGCTGCGCGGGTTGTTGTTATAATGGTGAAAGGAATAAATGGTGCACGTTGTGTAGCCGAAAGAGAAAGTTGTCACGACTCCTGCTTGAGCTCCTCTACACTGGTGACCCCGACGTTTGTCTCTTGGTAGTTATCAGAGACAATCTTTCGAACGAACATGGTTGACGAAATCAACGCGGTTTCTCTCAAATTGCCAGAGTTCTGGGAGTCATCGGCAACGACATGGTCCGCCCAGGCGGAAGCGCTGTTTGCTATCCGCAAAATAACGGATGATGCTACTAAATACTACTACGTGGTATTGGCGCTCAGGTGTTCGACTGCAACTAGAGTGGTGAGTCTCCTTACAAATCCTCCGGCGGCAGACAAATACAAGGGGCTCAAAGATCACCTCTTGAAGATTTTTGAACTTTCCGACGCCGAGAGGGCCCACCGTCTCTTTTCTCAAGCCATCCAAGCTCATGGACAAAATGATGACTCTGCTGGGACCGGCGCACACACCTGATTTCCTCTTTGTCCAACTGTTTCTGCGACAACTGCCTGCTCAGGTGCGGGCCGCTTTGGCTAACACCAGCATTACCGATTACTGCAAGCTAGCTGAAGAAGCTGACAAGTTCTTCCTGGCCAGCCAACAGCAACACTGCGCGTCCGCGCTCACCCCTGCCCACCCCCACACGCCACCACCTGGTGACTCAATGGTGGTCGCCGCGGCAACCCCCGGTCGGCGACAGGAGCCCGGCCTGTGCTTTTACCATGCAAAGTTCGGGGCCAAGGCGAAAAAGTGCACCTCCCCGTGCAATTTCAGCTCGTCGGGAAACGCCAAGGCCGGCGCTCACTAGTGGCCATGGGCGTTGGCGTGGAGGACAACAGGCTACTTTTCCTGCAAGACTCCATCTCGGGGCGGCGTTTCTTATGCGACCCTGGGGCGCAGAGGAGTGTCGTACCTGCATCGAGTGTGGGCGCCCTGTCGGGCGCTCACGGCCCTCCCATGGAAGCTGCTAACGGCAGCTCCATCCGTACGTACGGCACGAGGCACATTGACATGTGTTTTAACGGACAGCGGTTCAGCTGGGATTTTGTCACCGCCGACGTGGCATTTCCCCTCCTCGGTGCAGATTTCCTTTGTGCTCATGGGCTGCTGGTGGACGTCAGGAATCGACGCCTGATTGACGCCGTCACCTTCGCTTCACACGCGTGTGCACTCAGCGATACAGGCTCCGTCAGGCTGTCCAGCATGCTCTCCAACGAGGACGTGTTTCTCCATCTTCTCTCCGAGTTCCCTGACCTCACTCAGCCCACATTCTCGTCATCTACGACCAAACATGGGGTTGAGCACCACATCGTCACCACTGGCCCGCCGGTGCACGCCCGAGCTCGGCGCCTCGACCCGACCAAGCTCTCTGTCGCCAAGGCGGAGTTTGAGAACATGGAGCGTCTCGGCATAATCCGTCGCTCCAGCAGCCCGTGGGCTTCACCCCTCCACATAGTACCTAAGCCTGGCGGTGGGTGGCGTCCATGTGGTGACTACCGTCGGCTCAATGACACCTGTGTGGAGTGCCAACGCTCCAAAGTGCTCCGGCACGTCAAAGCGCCCCTGATACCTTTCACGGTACCCGAGCGGAGGTTCGACCACGTGAATGTGGACCTGGTAGGCCCCCTACCCCCTCCCGTGGTTTCACATACCTGCTCACCATGGTCGACAGGACCACGCGATGGCCAGAGGCCGTCCCGCTTTCGTCCACGACAGCGCCTGAGGTTGCCCGAGCGTTCGTCGGAACCTGGGTCGCCCGCTTTGGCACCCCATCTGACCTCTCCTCGGACAGAGGGCCGCAATTCACGTCAGCGCTCTGGGAGGAGATCGCCGCGAGTTTAGGGGTGAAGCTCCATCACACCACAGCGTATCACCCTCAAGCGAATGGATTGGTCAAGATGTTCCATCGCTCGATGAAGGCTGCATTGCGGGCTACCCTCAAGGACGACCGCTGGGTCGACAAACTGCCTTGGGTCATGCTTGGGCTCAGGACGGCTCCCAAGGAGGACCTCCAGTCCTCATCCGCCGAACTGGTCTACGGACAGCCACTTCGGGTGCCGGGGGATTTCCTTCCCACCGCCACAGCTCCCTGGTCCGCCAGCTGCCAAAGGACTGCGCTGCAGGAGGAAGCCAGGGCTTTTGCACCGGTCCCCACTTCTCAGCATGGCGGCTCTCAGTCCTATGTCCCCACGGAGCTGCGGTCGGCGAAATATGTTTTCATCCGTCACGACGCGCACCGCGGTCCCCTGCAGCCACCCTACGACGGCCCATTTCGGGTACGGGACACTGGAGATAAGCACTTTGTGGTGGAGGTTGGCAGCAGGCTGGAGCGGGTTTCTGTGGACCGCCTCAAGCCTGCTCACCTGGACTTAGACCGCCCTGTTGGTCTTGCCCTGCCCCCACGGCGGGGGCGCCCCCCGGCCCTGCCCCCCTCCCCCGGCGAGCCGCCCCCTGCTTCCCCAGCCCCTCCCTTTCCCCGGTCCAGCTGTGAGGACTCTGCTGCTTCGCCTGCGGTTAACCAGCCCCCAGCTCCTGTTCAGCGGAGCCGTTGGGGCAGAGAGATCCGCCCCCCTCGCCACACTGACTTTTCGTATTAAGGCGAATTCTGGGGGGACGTGTGTGGCGGTTATGGGGCCACATAATTCCCCTTATTGAGCTGGTGGGGAACATTAGTTTACAGCTGCTGTTTTCTCGGTTCGGGTTGACAGTGGGACACTTCCGCTGCGCGGGTTGTTGTTGTAATGGTGAAAGGAATAAATGGTGCACGTTGTGTAGCCGAAAGAGAAAGTTGTCACGACTCCTGCTTGAGCTCCTCTACAATTTCCCTGTAATTCAGCTCATTCAACACGCTGGTGAGATCGGTTTGGAATGCAAAATCCAAAAGCCACTTGATGTCCTCTATCTGTGTTCTGTCCTCGCTAAGTGTTGTCCTCATGAACGTGTACTCAGCTATACAGACAGCTAAACACTCTCCTAATCATGCTACAAGGAACAGACAGATGTGTTGAATTTGGCAGTTTAATCAGGATAAGTGTGAAACTGTGGACAAAGAACGAGAATATTCAAATGAAAACATGACGCTACCGTACTAAACAACAAAGAACAAATAATGATGCATACGTGTTACTTTTATACCAATAAAATGTGCAATTTACAGATGATGCCATGTATAGGCTATGAAGGAAAAGATTGCGTTGTGTTGTAGCCGGCAGTAACATGCGACCGTCACTGGCAAGATCTCGAGAGGCAGTGGAGCTCGTCTTGTTTCCGGGTAACAAAAGGAACTACTCAGGAAAACCACCAGGGGGTGGCAAATACAAAAAACAAAAAAATCTGGTTCCGTCACAACGTATATTCGGCATATTTAGCGAGCTTGAGAAAATCTTTAATTTCAGGCAACAACTCACTGAATCTCCAAAAATTGACCTCTGCTCAGCACCAGGTCTGTGTGTTCTGCTCCTGTCTCCTCCACATGTGCGCGAAATAGCCTCATCTCCTCTAACCGAGCACAAAAACTTCATAGCAATATCCATCACTTCTTTCATATTTAAGATCGTCCCACACAGCGCCTGTTGGTGAATTATGCAATGATAATTAAGGAAGTCCGGGGAAGAATCACTTTGCTTGCACAATCCGTTGAAGGGTAGATTCTTTGAAATCAACCCTGGCTCTACAGGGTGCAACCAAAACGGGGACACACCAAAACCATTCAGTAAACCATAATTTATTACAAAATAAAGAACAAACTTAATACAATAAAGTATGGATGTGTGTGTCAGTAAATCAGTGATGTAAGGCTGTGCACGTGTGGGTGTATTTGCTGATGTAGTGCGTGTTGTCAAGTGCAAAACAAAACCAACACACAAAGCAAAATGGGTGGCAGTGAGAGTGCCCAGACTGAAAGCTGGCTACAGCTTTATGCTGAAGGACATGCCGTCTCAGGTCTGACGAACCATCCAACCTGAAACACAATAAAGGTGAACAGAACAACCAATCCACCAGGGGGAGTGGTTCGTCACACCTCCTCCCATGAAATGGGATTTCTACCAGAAAACCCAACCATATTACAATGAATAACAGTGACTAATTATAACGAATAAATGAAAACAAATTACATAGGAAAAGAAACACCACCTGATGTCTCTGGCCGCTTCTCCCCCCTCCCACATCAGCCACCTAGTAGGCCTTCCTAAGAAGCAATTTTAAGAGTACGGGAGGAGACAGGGCGAGAGGAGAACAGATTGAACAAAAGGCATAGAGTTACTAGGAGCAAGGAGCCCGAGACAGGGCATCAGCAACAGTGTTTGCTGAGCCCTTGACATGGCGAATATCTACAACAAGGACCAACGGATTAGCCGTTGATTAGGACACTGTAAGGAGTCAGGGGATGGTGGTCTGTATAGACTACAATAGGCGCACTTGAACCAACATATACATCAAAATGTTGCAAGGCCCAAACGAGAGCGAGTGCCTCCTTTTCCACCACTGAATAATTCAACTGACACGAGCTGAATTTGCGAGAGAAGAAACTGACAGGATACTCAACCCCTTCCGCATCTCACTGCAGGAGGACAGCCCCAGCGCCTACATTACTGGTGTCCACCTGCAGGGTGAAAGGCTTATCAAGCTGAGCAGCAGCTAACACACACAGGCTCTGAACACAAAATTGACTTGACATTTTCAAAAGCCAATTGACAGCTAGGCGACCAAACAAACTGAGCTTTGCCTTTCAGCAAGTCGGTGAGTGGGGCAATGACATGGGAGAAATTGTGGCAGAAACTACGATAGTAGCCTACAAGTCCAAGAAAACACATGAGCTCCTTTTTTGTGGTTGGAAGAGAATACTGCTGTGTGGCCAGTATTTTAGCCTGTACCGTTCGCGCCTGACCTCGCCCCAATACTTTACCAAGGTACTTTGGCGAACTCACATTTTGCCAAATTTACTGTGAGGTGCGCCTCCCCAACCTGTCAAACAGCACACAGATACGTTTGAGGTGTGCGTCCCACGAGTCACTGTAAACCACTACATAGTCCAAATACACAGCACAGCCCTCTAGACCCGCAACAACACGATTCATAAGACGTTGAAAGGTTGCTGGCGCACTGCGCAAGCCAAAACACATAGCGGTAGATGAATATAGACCAGAGGGAGTGATGAAGGATGATATTTCTTTTGCTCTTGCCGTCAAAGGCACCTGCCAATAGCCCTTGAGCAGATCGAATTTGCTGACAAATCTAGCAGAGCCAATCTGGTCTACCCAGTCTTCCATTCGTGGAAGAGGGAATGAATCAGGCTTTGTGACATTATTAACCTTTCGGAGGTCAGTGCAAAATCTATGCGTTTTACCGCTTTAACGACCAGCAGACATGGGGAAGCCCAGCTGGATGAGGACGGAACCACAATACTGTTTTCCAACATATACTGAAATTCTGAGTCTAACACTTTGCGTTTATCTGGAGAAACACGATAAAAGCGCTGCCTGATTGGCTGAGCGTCCCCTACATCTATATCGTGTTCAATCAAATGTGTGCGTGATGGCGTATCTCCAAACAACACAGGATAAGACCTGCTAACTTTGCCAACTCAATGCACTTTTGTTCAGGTAAATGACCAAGCAACCTTTCCAACCTAGCTACAGCCCATTCTGACAACTCGATTCAATTCCTTTGGACTCCGAGTTTTTCAACCGGCCACGCAAAACACAGGACCAATACCGACTTCGTCCCCATCCACCCCCTCATGAGTAGAGGCGACAGCAGTGTTCCTACTCCAAACACCAGTACCCAGGGTAGGTGCAGGTTTTATGCTTTGATTTGGTTTCCCCGTCCACTGAGAAGTGTGACATGTTTTGACATGAGCGGCAACATCCCTCTTCGCACGAGGCCAAAAAACAAAACTCAGGATATGATCGTACGTTTTTCTCATCCCCAAATGTCCCGACATATCATGAGAGAGTTCCAACACCAATTTGCGGAATTTCTCAGGGACTACAATCTGCACAATAGCATCACCAACAAAACTCTCCCCACGGGGCACCCATTTACTCACCAACAGCCCATTCTGGACGAAATATCCACGCGTAAGGCTGGACCCCTCATCCACAGGGCAGGCACCATTAAGGAGCTCCTTCAAGGTGGGATCCGCCTACGGTGCACTAGCCACGTCCTCTAGGGAAACAGAAAAAGGAAAGTCGGACCGATCTGGCAAGGATAACAATGGCATTCTGCGGTCCTCTTTTTTTACCACTTAGCTCAAGCTGTGGATCAGGTATAGCACGGCTCATAGCGCGCGTCAGAGCATAGGCTGTGATAACCTCTACACTTTCATCTACCTCCCTCACGAGTGTCGGTGAAGAGGTAACTACTGGAGCCGGCGGCACATTAGCCCAAACACATCCCCCAGCCAGACCATTACCTAGAATGAGGTGAACCCCGTCAACCGGTAACGCTGGGCCAACACCAACCACCGCTTCCCCCTGCACCAGGTCAGACATGAGCATCATCTGATGAAGTGGGACAAACAACGTGGTTAAGCCCGTGCACCGTACCAAGACACTATCACCGGTATTAGACTTAGCAGAAAAAGGAAGCACTGATTCTAAAATGAAAGACTCCACGCAGCTCCAGTGTCCCGCAGGATTTTAACTGGGACTTTCACATTACTTCCCACGAGTGAGACATGACCCTCTGTAATAAATGGTGAGAAATCGGTATAATCAGGTCCGGCAGAGCTGCACGAGGTTGCTGGTGAACGCACCTGCTCCAGAAACTGCACAAAAGGATTACCCATTTGGATAAAGGTGGCCAACGCTACAGCCTTCCCCTGCCCCTACCTCCTGATGACTTACTCCTACCTCTAAGAACAGGACACTCTGCCTTCCAATGTCCCTTCCCCCGACAGTAATTACAAACTCCATTGGGATCAAACTTCCCACCTGACCCACGATCATTTTTGCATATACTGAACTCCTGTCTCAACCCATCCTGCCTCGCGGAATGCGAACCACCTGCCATACACTGCCCGCGAGTGCGCACGTCTCCAAACGCGTTCTTGTGCGTCAAAACATACTCGTCGGCTAGGACAGCAGCAGTCTCAACTTTATGCTCATTAATGTGGGTGGCTCTGTAGCCAGGGACCGGGTCTTTGAACTGTTCTAGCACAATAAGATTGGCCAAGCCCTCAAACGTTTCCACTTCTAAAGCGGCGCACCACCGGTGTAAATGAGCGGCTAGATCCCAAGAGAACTCGCCATGCGTCTGCTTATCTCCCTTTCTCCAGGACCTAAACCGCTGCCGGTAAGCCTCGGGCACCACTTCATACGCCCTTAACACAGCGGGCTTCACTTTATCATAGCTACAACTATCGACTGAACTGAGAGCAGCATATGCCTCTTGCGCCTTATCAGTCATGACGCTCTGCAATAACAAAGTGCGCTCCGCGTCAGGCCACTGCCTAGCGTCAGCAACTCGCTCAAACAGAGAAAAAAAGGTGTCACTGAACCTGAACAGGATCACGGAGTCCTACCTGGACACAATAAAATTCTGCACAATCCCAAGAGCTGTGAAATCTAGTGTTGTGGTTGTACCGCCCCGAGCTGCCTCCCCGGCACGTTCAAGCCACTCCCCCAGCTCGGACGTGCCGGAAACATCCGAGCGCTCGGCTCGCGCTCTGAGGAGACGAGCGCTGCACTGCACCAGGTGTTTGCCATCATCCATCAGGCACACCTGTGGCAATCAGGCAGCCCTCTACAAGAAGTCTCCCAGAACACCACTCCGTGCTTCGACGTACTGAACCCTGCGGTAAAGCTCTGACAAGCCCTCCAGCGTTCTGTTTATTTCCCAGTGTCTTATCTTCGTGTCTCTGTTTTCTCCAAGACTCTCCCTCCGCGACTTCCACGGCTCCCCGCGTCTCCCTCATCCCCAGCGACCTTCACGTTTTTCCCCGGACCTCCAGCGATCTCCCCCCGCGTCCCTCTACCTGGACCCCCCTTTCGGACTCGACTTCCCTGCTCTCGGACCCGGACTTCCTCGGACAACCCCTCTTGGATCACGGACTGGACTTTCTCGCCAGGTGCACGCACATTATTTCAACACCCCCTTGTCATTTACATACCGCACCACACATAGGCTAAGAATACTCACACATAGTTATACACGCAAACCACGGGGCACCACACATAGTTTATTCACACATCCCACTAACAGAACGCTTTTGCACCATACATTCCCCTCCCCCAATAAAACCACCTTTTTGGATTTCGAAGTCATCCTGTGTCTGTCTGCCTTGGGTTTCGCCACACGGGTCGGGTTCTGGTGCGCGAGCATAACATCTAGAGCCTTATGTAATGAATTTGACTTGTAATTTATTTTAATTTAACTTTGTTTATGTCTGCATTTATTTTATTTCTTTATCCTCTTGGCGGCCTGTCCAGGCTGTCTCCCCGCCTGCCGCTCAGTGACTGCTGGGATAGGTTCCAGCATTCCCGCGACCCTGAGAGCAGGATAAGCAGTTCAGATAATGGATGGATGGATTATGATTTATCAAGACCTCGAGCATGCCCTGGCTTGTTGAAATTGACCATTTTGTAAGTTCAGTTGTGTAAAAGTTTGATATTAAAAAAAAAAAAGATTCCTACACTCTTGGGGATTAACGTCACCATCTAGTGGACCTTCCCAGCAGACATGCCCGTGCGGGCCCCACTGTGGGTAGGTGTGGGTTTACTGTGGGGCAATGTGGGCAGGGGCAAACCCGCACTAATCCCACATGGGCCCCCTGCGGGGCCCACAGCAATTTTGACCTTTGAGGTGAACCCCTTGTTGACAGTACAGTTAAAACGTTTTAAGATTACAACTGCTTTAGGGTAAGCTGTACTAAAACTTTTTATTTACCGCCCATGCCCAGTGCTGCATATAGTCAGACCTCTGCAAAAATGACAGTAAAATGTAAACAAGTTGTCCAAGGTTAACCGGTCCATCCCATACTTAACTAAAACTGCCCATCCAACAAGGAAAGTACCGTCTCAACTTTTTGGTTTGTCGCAGCTGTTTCATATTATAGTTAAGAGAAAGAACGCTAGTTTATTTTGTTAATTTTTTGTCCCTTAAATGTTCCCATAGAGCAGCTCATGCTGTTTTATTTTAACCAACTTAATTACAGATTAAATCAACTTTATAATTTTGAACCAAAAGAAATTTAGCGAACATACACACACACAGCAGTTTATTATAGTCTGCAATACATCTGACGTGTTGTGCATGTGTGCAGTAATAAACTTGACACACTCCATCACTCTAGCAGTACACAAGTAAATATAACCTATAGCCCTGGTTCAGTTTGGGCTTGGTCACGAGGTGGTGCCAATCCTCGTTACTTTAAATACTCCAAGAAGTTGGATTTGGGTAGTTTAATTTGAATTTTGCCCCGCCTGAGTCCACGGAACAATCAAACTGTCGGTTTACCTAAATAAGAAAACACGGTCACATACAGATAATTTTGGCTTTACTTGCCCAGGTTTCGAGACATCTCTGTTCGAGATTTGCCTCTACCTCAACAGGTGAATGGAATTTCATTTGTGATACTCACAGTAATGAACATCTGTTAATCCATCCATAATCCATCTGTACATATTAGTTCCAGTGAAACCTGTACATAGTGAGGTCTATCGATTATTCTGAGTAACCAGCACATAGATGTTGCTGAATTTTTCAACTATCTTTTTATTCAACCTGCATAAATAAAATCAAAACTATTTGTATGGCTAGATACCATGAGCCGATAATTCAGTGTTTTAACCCTGTATAGGTTGATCCAAGCCCCAATTAATTTAAAAACATTTCAAATTGGCATTTCAACTTTAGGTGGGGTATCAAAGGGAAGGGGAGTAATATAGGGCAGCCCATGATAACGCACAGGCATCAAATCTACTTTAAGAAAGTGAGTGGTTGCCCTTGTCTCCAGTTTTTCCAATGTAAGCATTATGGCAGCCATGCTGCTATGGTAGGAAACGGCAAGGCTCTTGAGTATGTGCAGGGCTGTTTGGTGCTGCTGTAATCTTTCTGGCTTTTTCTAGAAAGAAAGTAAAGGAAACTGAACAATTTATCAAATGTCAATACCTGGCTTCTGTACCATGACAAATGTAGGAGACACCATATTAACGTTATGACAAAAGTAATTTATTTAACAAAAGCAAATTAATTGAATGGTTAACTAAACATTAACAAGGCGTGGGGTGTGGATATCACTGGAATCAGCAGTGTAAGGTGTGTATGAGGGATGAGATAGTGGCCATGTCCCAATACTAAGTCAGCTTCCTACATCCTTAGAAGTGAGCTTCTTCATGAGGTAGCATCCTAACGGAAAAGGAACCTCAAAAGGTCACGAAATTGCCAGCAGCCATTAATTTAAGGGAAGTGAGAAGCCTGAGGTAATCGCAAAGACGTATGGAATATCCTACCTGGTTCAGGATGCATCGGATGCTGCCTTCAAATTTAACCGAAATAAGGCACCTTAGAAGGACGCATTTTTTGATGACTTCGGTTTGGGACATGCCTACAAGTGTGCAAAATAGTGAAAATAGTGAAAATGCTGCCTTATAAGGCAGTTGACTTCAAATTGGGACACAGCTAGTGTGTGACTAATATATTATTACCTCTATTTAGGCCAAGTATCTGGCAACAGTTGGGGGTGCGAATGCATCCTCCAACACAAGACGGATCCTTGTTCACCTGCTAACCACCCCACTGGCCCAGCAACTGTGCTGGCGGGGCTCTGGCCAGAAGTTGGCTTTTGGGGATATGCTGGTGTGCAGAGCAGTCATAGGTACAGTATGTAATGTTCATATGCAATAAGACCTCAGAAGGGGAACAAAATCAAAAGTTTGAATTTAATTGTAAAGGCCAAATGAGAGCATTTTGTGATAATTTTTGTTTCTGATTACACTAGGGGGAAAAAGGGCATACAAAGACAGATTAGCCTAGCTAAATTAATCTAATGTAATCGTAATCTAACTTCTAACTTGATTTTAACTTCTGATCCCAGGCTAGATTAAATGCTCCACCTGTGGCTAACTCATACTGTGCACTTACATTTCAATTGTTGTTTTCTTCACATGCTGTGACGAAAAGCAGCCGGGCCACAGCCTCCGAGGTGGAAGCTGCCATCAAAATGTGGCTCAGAAATGCCAGGGATAGAGATGGAGGAAGGAGCAAAAAATAAATAGATTTAATGTTTTTTTTAAATTTAGATTTAATGTTCTTATTGTGTTCAAATGTCGTTCTATGTTTGTTGTTCTGTTTTGTAAAAGCATTTAATTTGGTATATAGTTGTTTTCAATTTCAATTGTTTCCAATTTTCAATAAATTCTTTCTTCGTATAATTTATATTTTCTTCATTTTTTTGTTTGAGCTGGCTGTCAATAAACGTCACTAGCATACCAGGTACACATGGGGCACTATGGGCCCGTGTGGGACCACTGCTCCCAGCCCAAAGTGTGGGCATACTATGGGCATGCTGCGGGCCCACAATGGGTCCCACTGAGGGCCCACTCTGCTTAGTGTGGGCTGCCCACTGGGGCCCCATCAGGGGCCTTTAGTGTGGGGCCCACACGTGCCTCTCATTTCATGCCGGTAACGGGGCCCACGGTGGGCCCTCTGTTCCTGCCCGCAGTGGCCCCACATGGGCCCCAAAGAGGCATGTTTGTTGGGTTAGTGATAGCTGCCTTTTACCTCTTGGTTACATTTTTTTGGATTTTCTCCCCAGTTGTATCCGGTCAATTACCCCACTCTTCCGAGCCGTCCCGATCGCTGCTCCTCCCCCTCTGCCGATCCGGGGAGGGCTGCAGACTACCATGTCTCCTCCGATACACGTGGAGTCGCCAGCAGCTTCTTTTCATCTGACAGTGAGGAGTTTCACCAGGGGGACGTAGCGTGTGGGAGGATCACGCTATTCCTCCCAGTCCCCCCGAACGACCAGGAAACATACCCACATCCGGCTTCCCACCCGCAGACACGGCCAATTGTGCCTGCAGGGACGCCCGACCAATCCGGAGGTAACGCTCTGCGACCTACCTCCCCAGACCCCGCCCTTGAGTGTGACTGTAAACTACGCTCATATTCAAATATATGCTGATCGAGACTCATCATTCACAGTTTACTCGCTAAGCTTGCGCTTGTATTACGCAATGGTTTAGACTTGTACTTTTGACGGCTGTAGAAGCACCACGGACAACTGGGTTGGTCGGGCTGGGTTCGCACCGCGGCGGGGGGAGCAGTCCCCCCCCCGCGTGGGGCCCCCGGGCGTCTTCTCGGGGCGGTGACACCGTGCCGGAAGTCGGCTGGTGGAGGTGACTGGATGTAGCGGTGTGGGGTGGCGAGCCGGTGACTCGCAATGGGCCCCACTCAAGGATATCCCAAGCTACTCCTACCTCACACATCCACGCACCACCGCCCCCCTCAGTCCATCCATCCATTATCCAAGCCGCTTATCCCAATCGGGGTGGCCCACTTTTTAGCAATTTTCAGAATTATGCTATGCAGTGGGTGGAGTTGAGTTGGGCTCAGACCTGGGGGAGAAGTTACATTTGAATAATTACTCAGAATCGTTGAGCATGATGCCTCCTAGTCTGGGGACCAGTGCTCTGCAGCTGATCTGGCACTCTGAGGGGAACATGCAACCATTTCTATAGATTAAGCATACATTCAAAAAGCACCAATCTGACGCATTGAAAAAACATTTTAAAAGTAACCTTATTGTTATTAAAGATTAAATTTACAGTGAGCCACAGGAAGGAATAATGGGTATGAATGATCTTTGGGCTAATAGTTTATTGGCGGATAAATTGGCACTTTCATTTTCTTAAATATCAGACTCAAAAATTCTGCAATTGTCAGATGCTGTTCCCTAAAAACAAAGCAGAGGAGAAGTGGCACCGGGTATGAAAAAGATAGATTTATTTAATGACAAAATAAAACAGAAAAAAACCAAAAATAAAAGTTGAGGGAGTTCAGGGGGAGCAGCATCATTACTGAGCCTCCATTTAAAAAGGGAAAGGGAGAGATGATTGGCTTGACATCCCCGCCTCCTCATAAAAACAAAAAGATTTGCCAAACAAACAGAAGTACATAAAGACAGATGAACAACAAGGAGAAAGAAAAATCCAACTCAACAACCTTCAGAAAATGACAATTTGTTTTTAACTACAAACACTGAAGTTAAGCCACAAATTTTACAATAGCCTTTTTCATGTTTGTTTTAAAGTCATTACAAAAATGCTAATAATTATGATAATAACAATCTCCATTTAATAACAATAGCAACATTGCAATGGTAGAAACTGTCCCTCGGTCCTGGTTGGGTTAGCAATCAGACAATGTGTGGTTGAGGCTTAAATTAGAATACAGTGACAAAGAGAGACAGTGAAAGAGAGGAAAAAAGAGCAGAAAGTGAGCACAAGACAGATTAGAGAGAAACAATGAATGGTGTCTCTTGTCACTTGCCAAGTGTCCATCACAAATACACGGGCACACTTGTGCATGCACACACAGACACCAAACACCAGGAAACCTTCTCTTCTCGTAAAAGAAAAAACACTGAACTAAAATTAAAAAAAAAAATATTGAAACAAATCAAGTTTTTTTCTTAGACTCATTTCAAATGTAGCAACTTCATCTTCCTAGAAAAAAAATAGCATGACCCCTTAGTTGGCCAAAATGCATTTAGACACTTGTTTTTTCACCACTGTCTTGTCTGCGTCTTTTCCCAAGGACCATAGGAGCACAGGTGTGTACAGAAAGGTCATGTGTTTGGGAAGGCTGCAACCTGTCTACAGAACAGGTGTTTTAATGCACATATTGCAGCTGAAGTGTCTGCTCCACCTGAGAAGCAGTAATTCTACGTTATACCAGGTATGATGTATTGATGGTTGTTATACACACATAAGAGCAGCCGTTTTATAGTAAGAATTCTATTCAAAATAGTTAACTGAGAGTTTTCAGCTCAGTCCTTTGCCTTGGTTGTGATGATCTGGACCAGACTGGACTGGATGGGGCTGTAAACGGAAACCAGATGGGCCGGTGCGGACAAAACTGATGTTTAACGTTTTAGTCCAGGCCACAGATGTAGACAGATACGCATGTGTCCAAGTTGCTTTGCTACAGATCCTGGGTTCTAGCTCTAGACTTAGTTGGATGCCTAGGCTACAACCATCCATATTTGTGTAGTTCTAGACTCAAGTCACTGGAACCTGTGGCTATGGGTTCACATCTCAGTCACCAACATCTATGTCAGCTATATTAATATCCACAGTTGTGAATTTGAGACAAAGTAATACATTATCTATAGTTAAGGATATCTGTGGTTCTAGTCCTTGCTAACAACAGACAGAGAAGGACACCCATGGTACAACTTCAACAGAAAGATATAGCCCATGTTCCACAGTTGTCAGTAGAGTGATGGTCCAACTTTAACAGATGTAGTGGGATTCCCATGGGCAAAGTTCCACAAATATATTAGTCTCTACGGTCCTAGATTTGAGTCATACACGTAGTCCTGGTTGTTAATTCTAAGTGTTGCTACCACATGAACCGTCCAAATGCATGAGGTCTATAAAGTAATGAGGTCTGTTCCAGTGAGGGGTGGGGGCTTGGGGTGGCCGGGGATGGGAAGCTAACTAGCACTGACCAAAAGTCCATGTTGAATGATAAATTGAGCCATCCTCAGTAGGCAGCTATCCGGGTGCAGGGTTGCTCATTGGTAACTAGCTTCCAACATCACTTGCTAAAGGCTGGAAAGCTGAAGTTTCTGAAATGTCAGTACAAGTGTGGTTAACGGAGGAGGACAGTGATTAAGAGAGAGAGAAACTAAAGAAACATAAATGAGACCAAAACAAAGATGCATGAGTGGGAAATGGCAGGAGTGTATGTGTGCGTGTGTGTGTGTGTGTGTGTGTGTGGGGGGGGGGGGTGAGAGTGGTTAAAGCACTCAGACACCAAAAAGAGACGGTGACCAAGAGTGAGTAACAGAGTTGACAAGTGAGTTTGACCCAACAGCTTTTAAATTTTGTGTTTGTGATGAAGAGCGAGAGACTTCACGTTCGTGCATGAAAATCTCTCATTTATGTGTGTACAAGTCTATAGCTGTCACTGCACAATTACATCTTCACGTCTGTCCATCCATTCATTCATTCATCCATCCATCCACCCATCCATACATCCAACTAACCCCATCTGCCCCCATGGCTGTCCAATCAGACAGTCCAGTTTGACCTCGCATCAGTCTGTTCTGGGGGTTGTGGGGTATAGAAGAAGGGGGTCAGGGTAAGGGGTCACGCTTTGATTTGACCCCTGAAAATCCCCCTTGGTAATCTATGACTTGCAACCTGTCCCTGAGTTCTTAGCACATGGAGATGGTGACATTGATGCCCAGGTTGCCATTCTCCGCAAACAGCTGAGCAATAGACGTGTCAAACACCAGGCAGTCACTGTTCATGATCGCCGTGGCAATGCCCTCGTGGATGGAGCGCGGCGTGGCCTCCCATGTAAGCCGGCGCCGGTGACCATTGAGCTCCAGTCGGTAGGCGAAGTTCTCGGCCTGCTTACGGGTGCCAATGAGCTGCACAATGGCGAAAAACTGTTGGTGGCCATCATACTTCTCCTGCTTCTCAAGCACCAACATGAAGTGGAAGCCAAAACAGGACTGCATCATCACCCAGTCCACTGCACCTGGCAGGTTGATATCTGTTGCCAGAAAGACAATGTCCTCTCCCTGGAGTGACAGACAGACAGAAAGGCAAATATAAGTCAATAAGATACACATCAGCTAAACAGTGTAAGCCAACTATTAGACTCCCATGTGATCATCCCAAGCTTCTGAAGAAAACCAGACAGATAATCACAAATGGGTTACCACTTATACATATCAAGAAGGCTATGTTTTTTGTATTCACTTTCATTCTTCTGTGCTTCACCTCTATATTCAGTAGGTTCCAAACTTCAGGTTTTTCCATGTAATATATATATTGAAATATTTTTAATCCAGTTATTTATTTTATTGGGCTTATTGCCTCAAAATTATCATGTGTGAAACCCTAGATATATATTATTTCCCCCATTTATAAAACAAATGGAGTCAGAGTTACCATGATAAATTTTAGGCTTTTAAATGTGAGCAGTGGGCTTCTTCTCACGAATGCAACATTAATTTCACAACCACAGTTCTCCGCTGGTGGCCACTAAGAGTTCAAGCACCTGGTCAAGGGGGTTTGATCACATGGGAGTGCCATAAAATTGTGAAAAGGGGACTGGGTGGTCTTTGGCTGTAAAGTGTAATGGAATATATGGTTTCATTTTGTTTGTATCTAGTGCATACATTTGAAAATGCCTTACTTGTGAGAGAAGAGCAAGGTGAGAGAGGGGTGTGTCTTTAAAACCAGGAATGTAAAGACGCTTTGGTGTTAGGCGACAACACTGTCACTATCTAAGATACTTGCACATCAGAAAAATTGCTCATGGGCATCATCATCATTACATTGCCAACCAAGTTAGCGGCACTTTGGTAATGCAACTTATTCACGTCAATAATATTTTTCAATGACCAAAAATAAAATCTATCATTAATACTGTTTGAAGTCCATGTGATAACTTGCTACAATAGCAGAAACCTGGTCATAATTTGCAACTGCAGTCTTACACTGTAGTCACAAGTGCAATGATGTCAGGCAGAAAAACACATGGATCAACACAAACAAGTGGAATGGCAATAACTTATGGAATGGGGTTTATTCACTTCGACACACCTCTTCATATCACTCAATCTTGAACCTTGTCACTATGGAAATTTCACGTCATAGGCTCTTTCTACTTTTCATTTAAAGAAAACACTGATATTTATTCAACAATTTGTGTTCTCCATTGTGTTCTTCATAAATGACATAAGCAAAAGATGATGACATTTTAAATTACTACACAAATTAGGCCTCTGCTGTCTTCAAAGGGTAGAAGATGTTAATTTAAAATTCATCACTTCCCGTGTGACACTAACATTTCCAGCAAGTTTACTTACAAGCACACCAGCGATTAGAATAGCCAAAGTCTCAAGTTAAGCTGAATGTGATGTGTCTTGAACAGCCAGATTAGAACACTAATGTAACAATTAGAAGTTGATATTTTACCCTAAAAAAAATATCACATGGCAATTTAAGTATTTGAAATTTGTAACCATAATGCCTGTGGTTTGTTGTGAATGTAGACTTGATACTCCTGAATACATAAAACAAAAGCCAACATGCAAAAATGTTTCTATAGCTGAAGCAAAGTCAAATTTAGCTAAAAACACAACTTTTTGATCACTGCAATGGATCCACATCCATGAACAAATCACTACCTAATCTTGCTCTTTCAACCGACGCTCCAAAATTTATGTTAGGAGATTTCAATCACTGCCAGGTACATATGTAACTGAAAACAGAACGGTATGTCACCTAGAGAGCAAGCAAGTTTATCTATATAGCACATTTCGTACACTGGGCAATTCAGTGTGCTTTACACAAATAAAAACAGAAAAGGAACAACCACACATATGAAATATAATTAAAAGAGAGTTAACAAAAACAAATAGGAAAAATCATATCTAAAATATAATTAAAAGAGTACAAAGTAAATAAAAATATATCTGTGAATATTCTCATTCATCCAGGTCATGGTTATCCAAAGGAGTTGAGTCAAATGCAACTGGACTTGGTATATATCCGTGAAGACGTTTCGCCTCTCATTCAAGAGGCTTCCTCAGTTCGTGCCTTTCTGACGAGACCAAGCTAGTCTGACTGGCTGGTGATGAGACTCAGAATTTATCCTCTAGGAGTCGTTGTCAGAGCTATAGATGTCCATGGCTCTTTGTGATCCGATGTCCAGCCGATTTGCATTTGTTTAGCAGCTGTTGTTCCAACAACAACAGTCGGTCACTAACGGCTCCAACGACTCTCATGACCACTGAATAATGAAGTCGAAACTAACACCCCCAACGACCGTCGCCGCTAAACAAATGCAAATCAATAGCTCCGATAACGACGGGCATGGCCAAACATCGGTACACAAAAGAGCCACTCATATCTATGGCTCTGTTAGCGACAGGCGTTGGTAAACATCGGATCACAAAGAGCCATGGACATCTATAGCTCTGACAACGACTCCTAGAGGATAAATTCTGAGTCTCATCACCAGCCAGTCAGACTAGCTTGGTCTCGTCAGAAAGGCACGAACTCAGGAAGCCTCTTGGATGAGAGGCGAAACGTCTTCACGGATATATACCAAGTCCAGTTGCACTTGATTCAATTCCTTTGGATACATAAAATATACTTTGTACACCTGTGCAGCTACTAAGAAGATCCCCCACTATTGACCTGTGCTATGGCTCAGTGTCTGGTGCTTTCAGATCCCTGCCTAGGCCTCCCTTTGGAGCATCCTACCATAATAGTGTATTTCTTCTGCGGATCTACAAGCCCATCTGTAAACGACGAGAGCAAATAGTAAAATGGTGAAATGCTGGACAGAAAACAGCATTTCTAGCTTACAAGCTTGCTTTTATTGTACAGATTGGGATGTCTTCTATAGTTCCTGCTGACTTAAATGAACTGGCACAAACTGTTTCTTCCTACATATCCTTTTGTGTGGACTCTTAACATTCCCTGTAAAAACATTACAGTTTACCCTAATAACAAACCATGGGTTACTACAGAACTTAAACATGTAAAACAAGAAAAGCACTTTTTATACAGGGAATAGCCAGAAAAAGAAGGAAATTGCCAAAGAAGTAAGGAATGAGAAAGAAAGAGAAGAGAGAAGAAAAGCTGAAATAATCTATAAGGATATGATAGAACACAAGTACAGAAACAGTGATCTGCGGTAGCTTGGAGGGGAATTAAATTAATGTCCTCAATCACTCAGAGAAACAGTGACTGACAGGAAACCTCTTCAAATCGAGGGAATAAATGATATCGACTCCCCAAATATTTTCAACGACTTTTATTCCTGCTTTGAAAAACAGGACTTTTCTGAAAACATCTCTCCCCTTAAGAGTCTCTCTCTTCTGACTGCTATCTGGAAATCTCCTACTGTGATGCCTGTCCCAAAGAACACCAATCCAAGAAAAGTTAATGATTTTCGACCAGTCGCGCTAACATCATTAATAATGAAATCTTTGAAAAAAATTGCTCAAAACTGTGTTTTGTTAACTGTGGATGGAAAACTTGACCCACTGCAATTTGTTTACCAGACGGGGAAAGGTGTGGAGGATGCAAAGCTTTTTATACTTAATAACCTATATAAGCACTTAGAAAAGCCACAAGCCCATGCCAGACTTTTGTTTGCTGACTTTTCATCGGCATTCAACATGATGCAACCACATGTTTTAATAGATAGGTTGCTAGGTTGTGATTTTAATTTGACTCACCAGCTTGTATTATGGATCTTGGACTTCTTGACTGACAGACAGCAGGGGGCGTCTGTAATGGCTGTCGCTCAGACTCTGTAGCTATGTCCACAAGTTCGCCATAAGGGTGCGACCTGTCGCCCTTACTTTTTGTTTATGTACACTGACGGATGCAGAAACACTAAGGAGGGCAGCCATTTGGTCAAATTTTCTGACGATACTGCGTTGCTGACCGTCCTCTGAGGTTCAGAATCAGTCCACAGAATACTCACTGATTTTATTACGTTGTGTGATGACAACTTCTTAAGACTTAAATGTTTGTAAAACCAAGGAACTGATTATTGATTTTAGGTGCAACAGAGATGCAGCCAAAGAGTGCATCATATACATCATGAAAGAGTGGAAATGGTTCCATCATACAAATATTTGGGTATCATTTTTGATGATCACCTTAAATTTCATGTGAAGCAGAGGCAACAGAATTCACCCTCTCCGTAAATTAAATTGCTGTTCTTTCAGTCCCATCATACTCTGTTACTTTTTATTAATATTTTATTGAGTCTTCTAGTTTTCCTTTTATACGCTGGTTTCACAGCTTCGCGGTAAAAGACAGAAACAGCCTGAACAGCATTGTTAAAATCTGTTCTAAGATCACTAGAGTGAAACAGAGATCTGAATTCTTTTTGCAAACAAATCCTCCTGTAAGCAGCAAGTATTTTGGCTTCTTCTGGACATGTTCTTGCAAGTGGATTTTCTCTGTTGTCATCGGGGCATCATTATGTTTTACCTGCTAATAAAACTAACAGTTATTCTAAATCATTCATTCCCTCTGCAGTTCGAATACTAAATGCTCCATAGTGTTTTTTTTAAATTTTTTTTTACATATGACTGTTTTATGTTTATCAAGTTTATCTAGCCTACCAATATTATTAATTACTTGTAAATCTTATCAATTTTATTCCACATTTAGCTCCCTGGAGTGATATTGTTTGCGTTATTTGTTTGTTTGCGTGTTACTGTGTTTTTCTGCACAAGTTGCTCCAAACAAATAGCCTCTAACAGGAATAATAAAGTTGTGTGTATTGTATTTTATTGTGTTGGTAAAAAAAAAAAAAGACATTATTTTGTCTTGGTTAAAATGTAATGTTTGATAATCAGGCTAAACCACGGACAGCAGAGTACCTGTGATTGATTATGACTAACCTGCAGTGTGGTAATGGACTTATGCTGATGCATCAGGTGGGACATCACAGCATCCAGAGAGCCCTGCCACTTGCAGGACGCTCCAGGGCAGGGGCAGGAGTACGGCCGGAACTCGCACAGCTCCTCATGGTCCGCCTTGTCAGTGTGTGGCAGCGTAACCTCACAGCCAGAGGAGGCATACTTGCAGGGGAAGAGGACAGAGTTGGCCACCTTCTCCATGGCAAGGTTCCTGATGGAGCCCAGAGGACCTCTGCAGGTGGGGCAGCAGGTGAGCTTGGGCCGACAGTTGGAACATACCTGCAGAGCAGTGGATAATATTAGTCTGTTTACACACCAAACCCCCCCCCCCCCCAGTGACTAGTGATGAAACAATTAGTTTATTAGCTGATTAGTCAATTGACAAAAAAAAATAACTGATTACAACTTTGGTAGTCAGTTAATTGTTTTGAGTCATTCATCAAATAAAAATATCAAAGATTTTGCTGGTTGCAGTTGCATAAATGCTAAGATTTGCTTGCCATCCTCTGATTTCATGGCTTCCGCCAGTGTATTATAAGCCTGGCAGCCTGCCGGGCCTAACACCCCACCAGGGCTAAGCATCAGTGATTTAAAAAAAAATGTATTTTCAAGATGTTTTTTAAACTACAGTTACAGTGGGGCGGCTCGGTTGGAAAAGGATATATTGGTTGGACAACTCACCACTGACATCTGTTGGATAAAATGTGAATGCACTATAGAAAAACAGCAGCAGAGTGCAAAAACTTTTGATATTATTTTTTATTTCTTTTGTTGTTGAAAACACAGCATTCCAAGACTGTACATTATCAGATTCATTGAAAGACTCTGCTATAGTAACTGATTTAAGTGTATTGAATAAATTACTTATAACAACACATTAGTCATTTTCAAATCTCTAAGTCAGCTTTTAGCACTGACTTATGTAGGGCCCTATGGAATCTGTGTCATAGAGCTTTTTTTAAATTCTCAGTTCCGCGATTCTGTCTTTGATTCCATTATCACAAAAACTATAGGGACCAAATACCTTAATGCTGCCATCAGTCTGTCACTGGCCTGTGCCGGGACCCCCTCAAAAAAGACACTTGCCGTCGAGCTTAACAACTTTTCTGGGGGGGAAACCCTGGACTTTATGATATCATAATGAAAAGAATGGAGCTTTTTTTGGCTGTCAGACTGCGTTAACAGTTTTAATACAACAGTTTGGCCTCCGGAAACTTAGGATGGGCATTTATAAGTATTTTTGATATCTAACATACTAAATAATTATAAATAATTAATAAAAAAAGAACATCAATGGAATAATCTATTATGAAAGTAACACATATTTGCAGTCCTGGTGGCATAGAAAAGCATCTGAAATGAATTTAACTCTGTCGTTATCAACTAAATAGGAAGTCTTTTATGACAAAAGGGCACCACTAATTGAATGGTTGATGAATCACTGTCAGAGGTCATGGAAATTAAGTGATTGTGAAATGAAATCCTACAGTAAGTACTACCATTCCCATGCCCATGTCAACCTAGCTCATACTACAATAATCACCTGGATATTACAAGATACCTGGAGGGAAAATGGCAAAAATTCCTGACTTGTAAATGACAATTATTGTTGAACTGTTCTTGTTCCTTTCCAGGCTACATGGTACATACCAGGTGTCCGGACTGGCACTGCAGGATAGGGGGTAGGACATAGTCAAAGCAGACCGGGCACTCAAACAGGCTGGCTAGGTCACTGTTGGAAGCAGTGGTGCCTGACAGAGTGGGCACGCGCTGAGAGGGGGGACATTTGGAGGTTCCTGTGGGCAGCGCGGTGGCAGTCTGGCGACTCATTTCTGGTGAGGGGAAAGGGGTAAGAGAGAAAGCCGTTGACATTTGATCAGCACTGGATATTTGTAACTTGTTTTTCTTTGTCAGTGTTGCTTTGGTTAACTCAGGTTAAACTCTAAGCCTGAATGCATGGTTTCACCAACTCATCCTGCTTGTCCACAATACAGCATTCTGGCATCAATATAATGATTATGGTAGTGTAAGAACTGACTATGAGTTAAATGAATGCTTCCAAAAAAAGGTTGTTTTGGTAACCTGTAAAATCTCTGACCTCTAAACCCATAACTTGCTAGAGTGTAACTTTGGATATCTAAGTAGCAGTCTTCAGTCATTCTTCTAAAACTAGAGGAGACTGAGCCTTTGTTCCTTTCATGGAGGACATTCCAAAAGAAGGTTGCCCTTGTGACAAAGTACATACAAATTGAGTTATAATGTAGACCTTGTAACTTTCCTCAATGATCCCATTTGCCAAACATCTATGTGGTAAGACTTCTGTGAATACACTAGTGGGGGCTACAAAATGAAGCTGATTACAGCAAAAAGACTAACCTACAAACCAACAGATCTGTCAGATCCACAGACAGGTCAACCAGAGATACAGATGGAAAAGGCCTGGGGAAGATGTGGCCATCAAATAGGCAGACAGAGAATGATGGGAAAGTGTGTTGATTTTAATGGCCCCAACAGTACAGTCAACAGCAAACAGAAAAGAAAAACATAAAAGTCTAAAAACACACACACATAGGGACTTCTCGCCAATCCATTTGAGCCTGACTTGAGACGATCAGATTGTAGTTCAGCTCTTGCATCTAAAGACAAGTGGCCAACAAGCTTTGCTCCTGCTTTGCTTTTGGTAATTTTATCTCATTTGAGGGTTTATGTTTTTTTTTTTTCATTGGCCCTCCCCCTTTACTCTGCATCTTAATTTATAGGCCTCCTAATTCAGTTAGTTTATCTGTGAGTTTTCTGACATTTCATCTATTGTCATGCCAAAATATGACAGGGTGCTTATTCTTGGTGGTTTTAATATTCATGTGATGTCATCTACGGACAGGATGTTGTGTTGCTGTAAAGCCCCTTGAGGCAAATTTGTAATTTGGGATATTGGGCTATACAAATAAAATTGACTTGACTTGACTCCAATACAGTCAACAGGCTCCTCCTGGCTGCACATTTGTTCCGCCATCAACAATGAGTAAAAAGTTTAAAAAGTATACGCAATTAGCTGTAACTTTACCACAAAGCTCTGTTAATTCATCCATTTTCAAAATGCCTGTATACAGTTTGGGAATCACATTGTGTGCTTGGTTATGGCAATTCTAATGGCCTTTAACAAAGAGTGAACAGAATTAAGTATTCTCAACAATTGTAGGTTCATTGTGTTAATGTAACAGAGAACAGCATTAGTGGCTTACAGAGCCAGTAACATTTGGTCTAATCTAACTTAGTCTATTTTTGAGCATTCAAGCAACTGTTAGGCCGATTTGTTTTGTTTCTGGTTATGACAGGGTCATTTGAAGAGTTCATTTTAACAAAAGAATTGGCTTGTTATGAAACTTTATAAATTTTATTTCCCATTGTTTACAATTTTTTTCCCAATAAACATGCCTTCTTCATCCACATCTTTTTAAAGTATTACATAGGCTTACAGAAAGCCACTCCCACTCACATTTGCTTAAGGTTACAGGGCAGAAATTTTGCAAGCTAACTTGAGCTGGAGTAGGAAGTTCTCTGCAGGAGATAAACTTTGGGTTCGCGAAGCGAACCCTAGTTATATGAACAACGACAAAATGGCTGAGAGGGTTATTGCATTGTGACATCATCCACAATAGCTCGCTGGAAAAAAGAAAAACGATGGAGGTGCATTCCCCGTGCCAATCCCGGAAAATATGACCCCCTGTGGTCATATGTCCTCCCACCGACCCCGTATTGGCACGCCCACCGGAAGCGCTATTCCTCTTTGTAAGTCGAACCATCTCCAACTAAATGAGCACCACACCTGTGGCCCGGGTAGGAGGAGAACGGCTCTATTCTCAGCCATTTTGTCGTTGTTCATATAACTAGGGTTCGCTTCGCGAACCCAAAGTTACATTTCACGTACTCCAAAATGGCTGAGAGGGTTATTGCATTGAACGACAGGATTCGTGCCTCCGTTCCCTAGCCGTCCAATGAACCCTTCAAACCCCTGGTGGGAAGGGGTACGCGTTCTGATGAGAGCATCCTAAGAGGCCTGCTCCAGAACAGCGTCGGCAACCAACCGCACCTTAACGTGCCGGTAATAATGCCGTAAGAAAGTGGTCTCACCACTCCAAACCGCCGCCTGGCTGATGACCTCCCAGTCGATACCTGACAACACAGCTATCGAAGTAGCAGTCCCTCGGGTAGAATGCACCTTCAGCTTAGGAGCTGTTTTACCCGCTTTGGTATACGCCTCCGTAATACCATCCACCAGCCAGTGTGCTAGCCTCTGGGTGGAAAGGGCATAACCTGGTTTGCTCACTCTGTAGGTCAACAGCAGCCTGTCAGACCTACAAATATCTGCTGTGCGCCGCATGTAAATGAGTAAAGCCCGTACAGGACATGAGAGGTGCAAGCGTTTCTCATCCCTAGTCACCAGTGACGGATGAAACGCGTGTATCACCACCGGGGCCCTACGCGTCAGGACAGACACAGTTTTGGGCACGAAGCTGGGGTCTGTAAAGAGCGTGACCATCAGATCACCAGAAAACACCATCCCCTTGATGACGAGTGCAGTGAGCTCACAACCCCTCGCTGCGGTGGTAAGTGCCAAGAGCACAGCCAGCTTAGCCGAGACATAACACATGTCTGCCGTAGACATGGGTTCAAAGGGATCTTTCTCTAGTGCGCGCAGAACAAGGGAAGCATCCCAAGTTTCAGCTCTCATAAGCTCCTTAGCTGAGAGCTTCTTAGCACCCAACAGGTATTGCGTCATGAGCGGGTGCGTGAAAACCGTGCTACCCTCGATCTTCCCCCCGGAAGAACGTGAGAGCCGATACACAGACTTTGACCGAGGAGAAAGACCATAGTCTATCACTCCTACAGACCTCCACAAAAGTCAGTATAGGGCCAATCCCTACTGACAAAGGGTCCATGTCGCGTTCAGCGCAAAATTGGTCAAATCGATTCCAGTACCCCTGGTACCTGGAATACGTGGAGTCTTTACGCGCCGCTAAGATGAAACGAATCACTTGCGCACTAAGTCCCATAGCTAAGAGCCTGGCTTTGTAAGCATCCACGCCGCTAATCGGGAGCCTCCTATCCAGGGGCCCTCCCGTAGCAGCCCTCCTGCTTGCGTGAGCGCGTCCGCCCACTCCGGGACGTCGAACCGCTCGCCTACTATCCAGGGCACTATTCGCGGAAACGACGGGGTGCTCGGTTCGTACGGGGCCACGAGAACTAACCGACCCCCTGTGCGCTCGAACTTGACCACCAGGTCTAGGAGGCACCTGCGCGGGGGGAATGCGTAAAGCATCTCCTCGGGCCATGGATCTAGTCCAAGCGCATTGACCCCCAACGGCGCTAGGTCGGACGGGAGCATCGAGTACCAACGAGAGCACTTGTAATTGAGTTTCGATGCGAACAGATCCACTTGAGCTACCCCGAACCTCTCCCAGATCATAGCCACTATGGCTGGGTTGAGGCTCCAATTGTCCGCATGCGGGCCGCCTCTCGAGAGGATGTCCACTGCTTCGTTGTCCTTCCCAGGAACATGAAGCGCCCTGATTGATAGCGCGTTGCTGTTGACCCAAATCCAAATTTGCATGGCCAACTCTCTGCAACGCTTGGACTTCATACCGCCTTGGCGGTTGATGTAGGCCTTGGCCGTCATGCTGTCTGTCATTATCAGTATGTGACGGCCTACGAGATCCTGAGCGAAATGCTGGATAGCCAGCCAAATCGTCTCCGTCTCGCGCGCGTTGATGTGGACCTTCTCCCCAGACGGCCACACTCCTCGCGCTGTTTTGTAGCCAAGGATGGCCCCCCAACCCGAGAGGGACGCATCCGTATAAATCGTTACCTCGGGTCCCCTGGGGCCCATAGGGACCCCAGACATGTCCACGCAGGCTCTGTTCCAGTGGTTTAGGTCCTGCGCTACCACGCGCGGGACCAGGATAAGATGGTTGTTGTACCGGCGTTCGTTGCCGTATTTCAAGAAGTGAACTGCGAACCACAATTGCAGTCTCCTCATGAACAACAGACCTAAAGGAACAACTTGGTGAGCCGATGCCAGAAGGCCCAGCAGCCTCCTGATCATCCGATAAGTGACATATGTCCCCGGGACGAAATGTGCTAACGTGGTCCTGGTGGAATGCCATCTCTCTTGCGTAAGGGTTGCGCGCATGGATACCGTATCCAAACTCAGACCCAGATACGTTGCCTGGCACGAAGGCCATGGCGCGCTCTTCTTTACGTTGATAGTGAAACCCATGTACTCCATGAATTCCATCAACTCCTGAGTATGGAGTATTGCTTGTTCCAGCGACCGGGCCAACACCAACAGGTCGTCTAGGAACCATGCCAAGCGCATACCTTTGCGCATCAACACTCCGAGCACTGCTTTCACACACCTTGTGAATGTCAGAGGAGAGAGGCGATATCCGAACGGGAGGCATGTGTACTGGTAACACTGACCCCGGTAACAGAACCGAAGATACTTTCTGTGTCTTTCCGCAATCGGACAATGATAGAAAGCATCTTTTAGGTCGACCGAAGTTAGCCAATCGGACTGTGTCACCATTGACAGCAGAACCGGTGTGCGTAGCATTTTGAAACTGACCTTCTCTACATACTTGTTGAAGGGTTTCAAATCTAGGATTGGGCGCATGCCCCCATCCTTCTTCGGGACCAGAAAGTAACGGCTGTAAAACCCGTCTTCTCTTTCTAGGGGAGGAACCAACGTGAGTGCCCCTTTCGAGAGTAACTCTGTGAGTTCGTTGTCTAGGATTTGTGCTTCGGCCACCGACCCCGGTTCCGTATGCACTATTCCCAAGTACGGGGGTACAATACCGTTCTCGAAAAGGATTTGGTGTCCGTGGGCTATCTGATCCAAAACAGAAGCCGACGGGACCAATTACTTCCACCTGTGTAACATGCGTGACAGAGGTCTCGTTGCCTCCTGTACCTTGCTGTTCAGGTAGCGCGCGTAAGTTGCGCGTAAAGGGTCTGGGGAAGCCCCGCCCGTCATGCCCTGCATCCATGGGGGGGCTTCGTCCTTGTAAAGGAGACCCAGATGGGGGAATTGGCGTTTTGAACCTTTCCAAATTACCATTTGACCCATCAGAGAGACTAAACATCGTCGCATCATAGTCCCCTCCCAGGGGCTCATTTGCACTCATGTCATTATTATCCAATATTTCCAGCTGGGATGTTATTACATTGTTATCATCATCTTTACCTAAAGATTCAGACAGACAATCAGACTTGCATTTCAAACCTTTTAAAACGCAATCACCATCATCACCAACATAAAAACTTTTTATTCACATTCACAACCTTTGGAATAGAACAAGTAGACTGTGCATCAGAAACCAAAATAAAAGGCGCAGTGTTTAGCCCTGCGCACGCTGTGTCCCCTGAACAAGCGTCTATATCGCCGGAGACGGCTCTGGAATCAGTCTGTTGGTGTGGGTCGTAACATCCTGCCGAAACACGTCACTTGGCAGCTCCCTTCTTGGAAGTGTCTGTGCTGTCCGGCTTGGCCGCCTTGGCCGCTGGATCTGTGGAAGACTGGGAGTTTGGACGTGAGCCCTGTCCACGCCCGCGCCCCACTTTACCACCTCTTTTTGGATAAGTCTCTCTCCATTTCTGCTTGCGCGCAGGCTTGTCCCCCTGCCCTTTGCCCACCGCGGGCTTAGGGGTAGGCGGGTTCTTCATCATCGGGAGAAGCTCCTTGTGCAAGGTTTCGTGCTCGGCCTGGGCAGCCTTGTATTTGCTGATAATGTCCGGGGTCATTCCAAACAGGCCCTGGTTCCCTGCGCAGGAGTGGGCCATCCACTCCTTGCAGAATCCCTCTTTTACCCCGGCTGTCTCTAGCCAGAGACGTCTGCGCGAAAGGGTGGAGGCAGCTGCGCTAGAACCGCACTCTAGAGCGATGGAATACAGCAGCAATCCCAGGGAGTCAGCTATGCGTTCCATTTCCAAGATGTACTCACAACCTGCTTCGCTGGCCACTACGTCACCGAACTCGGCCCCGTCGATACCTGCTGTAGCGATGGCGGCTTTGCTTTGCTCGACGTTTGATAGGCTGCAGAGCTTGCGCATGTACGCCGTTATCATCCCAGCCGTTGAGACGAGTCCAGCTGCGCATGTACTGGCGTGCCATGCATCACACGCATAACGATCCACCTGTTGGCCCCACTGCGAAGGGTGTTTGGGAGTATCGCGAGACCCCACCTTGGTGTTAGGGTTGAACGATAAAACGTCCCTCTCTGGTTGCGGAATTTTCCAGTCTTTGTAGTTCAGGTTCCTAACCTCGACTGCAAAGACGTCAACCCCCTTCTGACTGAACTTTGAGGATGATTTAAGTAGCGGATCCGCCTCCGCCCGCTTAAACGCTCGTTCGATGTGAGGATAAGGTGGTAGAGTGGAGTCCCTGACCCTCTCTGCCATTCGTGGAAAATCGGCTACCACCGGATCTTGAGGATTGCCCGGCTCGGTAACGATGTCGGCAGACTTGACCGCTCGCGCGAACAGATCGCGGAAACTGGCGAGGAATGTTTCGGACCCACGTTGCATGGCGTCGCCATCTTTGTTTGGTTGAGACAAACTTGGCTGGTCGTCTTCCACGCCCTGATCGTCTACTTCCTCAGGCAGTGAATCCTCGGGTTCCGCACCCGCCGAATAACATGCCACAGATTCACCAGGGGGAGATAGGATCTCATTGATCCAGTCCTCTCTAACTATCCCGGATGGTGGGATAGCCTCTGGCTCCGGAGGGATGCTAATGCTAGCCGCCGTCCCGTGACTGTAGCTAGGAAGCATCGGAGGGATGTTGCTAGCCTCCGCCCCATGGCTATAGCTAGGTAGCACCATGCTAGCCGCCTCGTTAGCAGGTGCGAAGGGATCTGCAAGTCCCCATCTTTGACGGTACAGGGCAGCCCACCTTTGGCGCCCCGATCCTCTGATGGTTTTACAGAAATTGCAGTCGATCTCATTACGGTCTACATCCCTCAAATAGCCCATGTAGTGAACATGCGGGATATGGGAGACACAGTCCGGATGGGGGTCCCATTGGAGCGTCGCCGGTTTAACACACCCGCACCAAGCGTAGAATCCGGCCACATCGACCGGATTAACGAACATCTTGGCGATAAAAGGTAAGCTAACTATAAGTTAGTATCTAATATACCAGTATATCACTAGATTACTTGCGTATTTGCAGTTTTACTCTTGGTCCCAGCGAGAGAGAAACAGCCATTGACCGATCTCATTTAGTTGGAGATGGAAAGAGGAATAGCGCTTCCGGTGGGCGTGCCAATACGGGGTCGGTGGGAGGACATATGACCACAGGGGGTCATATTGTCCGGGATTGGCACGGGGAATGCACCTCCATCGTTTTTCTTTTTTCCAGCGAGCTATTGTGGATGATGTCACAATGCAATAACCCTCTCAGCCATTTTGGAGTACGTGAAATGTAACACAATAGTTAAGACCCATTAGCAGCCCTCAGATGACGTAATCTCTGTCCCTCTAGGGCTGTTGGTGATATAGAGACAAGAGTCTCATCTGCAATTACAAAACGGCACTGCTGGGGGCAAGAGATGAACACATTATGCCCATTCTGCCTCCCTCACACATACATATACATGATGTATTTTTGCTCCGGCAAAAATTAGAACTGTGAAAACTTTCAAGGTCTTGAGTTCCTGAGTGTGCTTAAAACAGCCAGACAGTAAAGTGGACTCAGATGTTTGTGTGTGTGTGTGTGTGTGTGTGTGTGTGTGTGTGTGTGTGGTGAGCGGCTGTTTCCTATCATGCTGTGCAGTTGCCTTGGTAACAGGTCTGTGGCTAGGAATGGGATGGCATGTGGAATAGTAAGGAAAAGGAGAAAGCAGAGGACAGAGGCAAGAAAGATGGTCAGGAATAAAGAGAGGACAGGGAGGTGGACAAGAGGAAGAAAGATGAGGTGGGGCAAGGGAGAGGAGAGAAAGTAAGTATTGAGGAGGGGAGATATGGGAAGAGGTAATGTTAAAAATAGTGTTGAGTAGGAAATGCACAGAGATGATGTGTGCAACAGAAATAGGGGCAATGCATAGCAGATGGAGATGGAAGGAAAGCAAGGAGAAGGAAAAGAAAGATGAGATGATACTAAAGACAGATGCGTGTGTATGTGCACAAGGACCAGTGTCCATCTGCGTGTCTGTGAGCATTTGTGTGTAATGTCATTGAACCCTGACTCTGCTGCCCAACAGAGTTCATTCTTATTATAGCCTTCTCAACAAACAGAAAAAGCACAGCAAGATTCAAAGTGGAAACAAGAGGGCAGAGAAGACAGTAGAGTGAGGAAAAGAGGTGATGATGTGAGAAAGGAAGAGTAAGTAGTATATGAGATTAGTGCACAAAAACATACAGGGAAGAAAGAGTAGCTAGTAGCCACTCTGGTTGTTGCTGGTAAATTTGGCTACGGGTCAAACATTACATGGCCGAAAAATAACTGGTCTGTTTATTCAGTGAAAGTAACTGGTGAATTTGAAAAAAGAAAAGTTTCTGCCACTGGAGTTCAGATATATTAACCAAGAGGAAATTGGGGAAAATAGAATATGAAAAAAAAAAAGCTGCAGTGTAAGAAGAGGGGGGAAAAATGTCCCGAGTTCTATGAATTTCTTTTAAGTATTTGCCCTAGAATTATATCTGTTTTTCTCAGC
>NC_079216.1:30671653-30719153 GCF_029633865.1 Lampris incognitus | reverse complement strand
CTTTACTTGTGGATTTTGCTGCTTCGGTGACGGAAAATTCAAACCTTTAAATGAAATAACAGTGGTAACTGTAGTACCGGACCAATGGTGATGTCAAGGTGATGGTGATGTCCCTTTTTTAAGGGACTGCAACGTATCAACAATACTCTTTAAAGATCAGTAGGGGCACACAAAAAGAGCACAACACTGTTGAGATGTGTGTGCTTGTGTCTGTAAAATGTGAGTAGACATACACCAATCAGCCAAAACATTAAAACCACTGACGGGTAAGTGCTAATCACATTACAATGGCACCTGTCAAGGCATGGGCTATATTAGGCAGTAAGTGAACAATCAGTTGGAAGCAGGAAAAATTGGTAAGCGTAAGGATCTGAGCGACTTTGACAAGGGCCAAATTGTTAAGGCTAGATGACTCGGTTAGAGCATCTCCAAAATGGTAGGTCTTGTTGGGTGTTCCCAGTATGCAGTGGTCAGTACCTACCAACAGTGGTCCGAGGAAAGACAACCTGTGAACCGGGGACAGGGTCATGGATGCGTAAGGCTCATTGATGTGTGTGGAGAGTGAAGGCTAGCCCATCTGGTCTGATCCAACAGAGCTACTGTAGCTCAAATTGCTGAAAAAGTTAATGCTAGTTATGACAGACAGGTGTCAGAACACAGTGCATCACAGCTTACTGCATATGGGGCTGCGTAGCCACAGAACAGAGTGCCCATGCAAACCCCTGTCTGGAGAAAGAACCTACAATGGGCACATGAGTGTCAGAACTGGACCATGGAGCAATGGAAGAAGGTGGCCTGGTCTGATGAATCCTTCAAATCCTGTAAGCTGCGAAGTGGAGCTGCCATGGATCTGACTTGTTGGTCCAGCACATCCCACAGATGCTCAATTGGATTGAGATCTGGAGAATTTGGAGGCCAGGGCAACACCTTTAATGCTTCATCATGTTCCTCAAACCATTCCCTAACAATGAGTGCAGTGTGGCAGGGCGCATTATCCTGCTAAAAGAGGCCACTACCATCAGGGAGTACCATTGCCATGAAGGGGTGTACCTGGTCTGCAATGATGTTTAGGTAGGTGGCACATGTCAAACTGACATCCACATGAATGGCCAGACCCAGGATTTCCCAGGAGAATATTGCCCAGATCATCACACTCTGTCCACCGGCTTGTTGTCTTCCCACAGTGCACCCTGGTGCCATCACTTCCCCAGCTAAATGGCGCACATGTACATGGCCATCCACGTGATCAAAAAGAAAACAGGACTCATTGGACCAGCCAATCTTCTTCCACTGCTCCATGGTCCAATTCCGATGTTCACATGCCCATTGTAGGTGCTTTCAGTGGTGGACAAGGGTCATCATGGGCACTCTGACTGGTCTGCAGTTACGCAGTCCCATATGCAGCAGGGTGCAATCCACTATGTGTTGTGACACATTCCTCCCATAAACATCATTAAAATTTTCTGTGAGTTGTGGCACAGAAGACGTTCTGTTGGTTCGGACCGGACAGGACAGCCTTCATTGCCTTTGTGCATTGATGAGCCTTGGGCACCCAACACCCTGTCGCCGGTTTGTGGTTTGTTCCTCCTCGGACCACTGTCGGCAGGTACTCACCACTGCTGACCCCACAAGCCTTGCCATTTCAGAGGTGCTCTGACCCAGTTGTCTGGCCATAGTAATTTGGCCCTTGTCAAAGTTGCTCAGGTCTTTATTCCTGACCATTTCTCCTGCATCCAACACGTTGACAATGAGAACTGATTGTTTGCTTACCATCTAATCTAGCCAAACCCCAACACGTCCTTATTTGGAGATGATCAATGTTATTTGGTTCGCCTGTGAGAGGTCATAATGTTTTGGCTCAATACTGTACATTTAAATTAATGAGCAGAATACTGACTTATTAACATTAATTGTTTTTCAAATATATCATTTGGATTCTAATGCAAGATGGAGGCAAGGAGGATTTGGCTTGAAGAGATAAGGGTCTACAGTGGCTTACCTATCAAACCCTCTTTGTTGCTTGTCTCTGTGTCTGCCTTTTAATCCTGTATAGTGTAGCAATATCCTTAACCTTATTACCCTGTATAGCCAGGAGACATGTAATGAAACAGTTTCCTCACTCAGCGGGTCAATCTGCTTGCTTTGCTTTATGAAGTCTAAAATCTCCCTCATTTCATCTGCATACCTACCTGTCTGAGTCCCTGTCACTCTAGATCGCTCTCAATTTGCCCCAATGCTGTTTGAGTGTGTGCGCACGAGAGAGAGAGAGAGAGAGAGAGAGAGAGAGAGAGAGAGAGAGAGAGAGAGAGAGAGAGAGAGAGAGAGAGAGAGAGAGAGAGAGAGAGAGAGAGAGAGAGAGAGAGAGAGAGATAATAACAGAGCAGGTGAATTTCTCTGTTTCATCCTGACTTTTATGGATTTCAAGTTTGATATATCAATAACAATATTTCCCCCCTCTCTCCGTCCTTTATTCTCTTCCCCTCCACTTCTGTCATCTTAAGAACCTAAGCTTGATGCTTTGACTGTTTGTCTGCACTGAGGCAGATTGATGCTCTGATTTTCCGCCTCTGAACCAAGAAAAACAAGCATTACCAATTATGGAAGACATGCAGAGAGCACCGCAGCACTGAGCTGTCATCACATTCAGTCGAGCTGTCAAGGAATCAAAACAGATCAAATGCAGAACATCAAGCAAAAACCAAAAAGCCTGTTTTATTTGGCAACAAGGAACAATTTGTTTCTTAGCTACCCTCTATGACATCACAATTACAATTTGTTACATCACACTGAGTAGTTTTCCCTTCAGATGATCAGTCAGGAATTTACTCAGCTGCTAGGTAAGGTCATGTTATATTAAACGGGAATTTCGCTGGTTTTTACGTAGATGTCCAATCAGTGTTGATGGCAAATGTAGTCAATGGAAGCAATACATTCCTCAGTGTGTGATATATTCACTGAGAAATCTGAATTCTCCTGATCATGGAGCTGTGCTGGCAGTGCCTACATGTACCAGGATGCATTGCGCATAGGTTTCTTAAAGTCAAACCCAAATCCTTCCAAAACCCACCCAGCTTGTGGAGGTGGGCATTTCTTGTGGTTCTGTGAACAAAGAACGGTGTCTTAAACTCTTCACTCTTCGATCGGAAAACCGAAAAACGACTTAAATTAAATTGGATTAACTTTATCGACATCTGAGATGCATTCTCACTGTTTTATGTCTGGATCCAACAACTACAGAAAGAAGAGAGAGGAGGGGGTAAGCGTAAGCTACCACCGATTACCCACAGACCCTTTACCAGCTAACCCTTTGACAAGTTTCTCCCCTGTGTTGTAGCACCCGCTCAAAAAAAAAAGATAAGCAACAAGACGATATTGTTGGCAAAGAGCAAAAAACAAGTACAAGTAGTGATCATATACTGTATTGTTAGCAGCTATTGTAAATACAAAACACGGTGGTCGTTGTAATTGCAAGTTACCTAAGTTAAGATAACAAATAACGTAAGGGTGACGATACACTGGGTAACTTTTTGGCCAATATGAAAGGGCAATGTGCTTGCCAACAGGAAATTTAGTGAGACATGGTAAAATGTACTTGAGCGAATTGGGAGGGCAGCCAGGACGCGAACCCGGGTCTCACACCATGGGCGACTACGTTAACCAGTTGACTAAAGGGTCCGACCTGTTAGCCAACCGGCTAGCTCATTCATGGGCGTTACATTACCCCCCTCCTTCGGGAAGCGCGTCCCTGCGCTTCAGCATACCAGCTCCCTCATGCCTCTTGGTGCACGGGCTTCCGATAGCCTTATGGTCTCACCATCCCACTTCTGACACCAATGTAGCGAATTCAGGGCAGTCGGGAAGTGAACCCTGGTCTCCTGCACCATGGGCAACCGAGCTAACCAGTCAACTAAAGGGTCCAACCCGTTAGCCAAAGGTTAGCGTGTCTAATCATTTGTGGTCGTTACACTACCCCCTCCTTCGGGAAGCGCATCTCCGCGCTTTAGTATATCAGCTCCCTCAGACCTCTGGGGGTATGCGCTTGCTGTTGACTGGTTAGTGCGGTCACCCATGGTGCGGGCGACCCGAGGTCCCTGAATTCGCTACATTGGTGTCAGAAGTGGGATGGTGAGACCATGAGGCCACAGAAGCGCGTGCACCCAGAGGCGTGAGGGAGCTGATATGCTGAAGCGCGGGGACGCGCTTCGAGGGAGTGGGGTAGTGTAACAACCACGGATGACTAGACTCGCTAGCCCTTGGCTAACAGGTTGGACCCTTTAGCTGACTGGTTAGCGCAGTCGCCGTGGTGCGGGCGACCTGGGTTTGCATCCAGGCTGTGTTGGGTGTTCCCGGCTGCCCCCTGAATTAGCTACATCGGTGTCAGGAGTGGGATGGTGAGACCATGAGGCCATCAGAAGTGCATGCACCCAGAGGCGTGAGGGAGCTGGGTTTTTTTCCCCCTACCAAATAAATCTGGAAATGATCTTATTCAATTTGGAGAATTGTTTTGAGGAAATTCCTACAGGGGTGCTTGAAATAAATAGAGACATAGTGGAAGGATGTCCATCTTTACAGAATCAATTCCATGACTGAGACCAAGGAAAGAGACAACATTCCATCTGTGTACGTCGTCTTTAATTTTTTTAAGAGGGGACCATAATTTATCATTGCCAGTGTTGGGATTTTTTTCGGTAAGTATATTCCTAAATATTTCAATGAGTTCTGATCCCAATTAAGGTGGAATTTTTTTGCCGAAGGTGTTTTAAGGGTGTCTAAATAAAAGCCAACATTAGCGTTTTCTTTACATTTAGTTTGTGTCCTGTATATCTACCAAATGTTTCTGGAAGTTTCATTAATTCAGAAAACGAGTTGGGGGTTTACTTAAATAAATCAAAATATCATCAGCGTACAATGCCAGTTTGTGGTCTTCTCCATTTATGCAGATGCCTTTGATGCTTTCAGGCTGCCTTATCCACTGTGCACGAGGCTAAATATACAGCGCAAAGAGTAATGGTGAGATTGGGCATCCTTATCTCGAACCACTCTCTAATATAATAGTGTCTGAAAGGTACCCATTTATTTTTATTCGGGCTAATGGTTTATAATATAGCGTACAGATGCCCTTTACAAAGTTTTTGTGCATGCCAAATCTTTCAAGAACAGTGTATAAGAACGACCATCTGACAGGATGTTGTATTGCTGTAAAGCCCACTAAGGCAAATTTGTAATTTGTGATAATGGGCTATACAAATAAAATTGACTTGTCTTGACTTGACTGAATCAAAAGCCTTCTCAGCATCCATACTAAATAAGAAAGCTTCCAATTTATTCTATTGGATATGTGGCATAAACCCAGTGTGGTTGTTATGTATAAGCTGGGGAAGGATCTTTTCCAGTCTCTTGGCAAGGATGGCTGTATATAATTTGTAATCAACATTCAGCACTGAAATTAGTCTGTATGATCCACATTCAAATCTGTCCTTTCCCTCCTCTGGGATAACTGAGATCACTGCCTCGTTTCATGATGGAGGAATTTTAGCATCCATTAGTAATGTATTGCAATCCCGAAAAAGGCTTGGCATTAACTCAGGTAGAAAAGCCTTATACCACTCTGACAGGAAGCCATACGGACCGGGTGACGTATTCACCTTGAGTTTGGAGATGGCACTGTTTATCTCTGTCTCAGTTACTTCAGCTGTTAATGCTTGATTTTGTTCCTCTGATAGAACAGGCAAATTGAGAGAATCAAGGAACTTTCCAATTTGTTGCTCATCCTCTGGGTTGTGTGTACACGGACTTGCAGTACCTTTAAAACGTCTTTTGTATTTCGTCTTGTTTATATTGTATAGTCATAGAGTCCAGGTCACTTATTTTGCATATTGTTATCCGCTTGTTGTATTTGTAGCTTCCTTACTAAAAGTTTAGTTGATTTTGAGCCTGACTCATAGTATTTCTGTTTTGTAAATATCTTTTTTCAATTTCCTTTTGTTTCTGATTTTCTTTATTTTTATCATCAGATGCTTTTTTTTCCTTTTATGTTGTGTCTCAAGATCTTTTAATTCTTTATTAAGGTTTATTAGTTGTAATTGTTTTCCTTTCTTTTCATGGGCACAGAAGGATACATTTCCCCCCTAACAACTGCTTTTGAGGCATCCCACACTATATCCGAATCAACATCTCATCATTTTCTTCTAGAAACATTTTTATTTCCTCTCTCATTTGAGTCCTAAATTGTGGGTTGTTTAGGATTCTTGTATTTAGCCTCCACAATATTCTTCCCGGGTTATCTCTGATATATATAGTGCAAGAGAGTGGTGCATGATCAGATAATACCTCCAATATCGCAGCTATGCATTCTATGGCGGTCTCTCTTTAACACACACACACCAAAAAAAAAAAAAATCTATCCTTGAGTATACATCATGGGGGCATGAATAAAAAGTATGATCATGGCCTGATGGAGAAACATCTCTCTAAAGATCTAATATGCCCACTTCTGCCATTAGAACATTAATTTTCCTATATAATAATGTAGCAGTTGAGTTTTTTTTGATGAATCTAGTTTTGGGTTGAGACGTACGTATGTCCCAGTCTCCCCCACACATGGCAATTCCTGTGGCCCTTATCATCAAGTCAAATATTTTTCTGTAAAAAGCAAAATCACTTCGGGGGGGGGGGCATAGATGCTACCCAGTGTTATGACAGTGTCATCTATTTTTCCTGAGACTAATATATAAATATATTGTAGCGAAGTTGCTACCACGTCAGAATTGTGCCAATTATCCCGTTTTACCCATCAGGCACTGCGTGCAGATTGTCAGTTGTTATTAAATGTTTTGTAAGTGTTTTATGTGGTTTTATGTGTTTATGTGATTACTATTTGTTGTGGTGTAATTGCAGTTGTCATTCTGTTGTGTTGTGTAACCTTGTAACTGAAACCCTGAACAACTTTGTTGTTCGAGTTGATGAGTACCATGTATTGTGTCACCTTTCGGTAAGTTCTTGTTTCTGTGTGAGTTCAACAAAGGGGCTGCAAAGTTACTTTTGTCGTTGCTTCTACGTTCGTCCCACTGGTGTCAGAAGTGGGATTGCAGCCAATACCCACAAATCGAAAATGGCAACGTCAAGAAGAAGCTTCGATGTAGAACTCCGGCAGATTGAGGACTTCATCGAGTGTCTGGAAAAAGAGCTTTTCCGGGGAGAGAGCATCGCCGCCCCCAGTCCTTCAAGACCCGACACGGCCGGCCGGTTCAGCGATTCGGAGGCGGCAATTGCCGCCGAGAAGTCGCGACCTACTCTGATTTCAACAGCCGTTATGCCGCCGCCGGCCGACGCCATGTCATCGCCGGCCGCCGTTGTCTCCACCGCCGTCTCATTGCCGGCGCCGGCCGCCACCCATCCACTATCAACAGCCGCCAGCCGCCACCATGTCATTGCTAGCCGCCGCCGTCTCCACCGCCGTCTCATCGCCGGTGCCGGCCACGGCCCATCCACTATCAACAGCCGCCATGTCGCCGCCGGCCGCCGCCATTACGTCACCGGTCACCGTCACCACTTCGCTGATCCACGTCACTACAACTCCAGCATCCCCTGCTAATGTGATGCTGCCATCCCCAAGCATCTTCAAGCTCCCACGGTATGCGGGCATCACAGCCCTGGAGCCATACCTAGCTCAAGTGAAACTGGTAGCAAGTCACAATCAGTGGAGCACCCAAGACACTGCTGCTCATGTTGCCCTGGCGCTCGAAGGGCATGCGCTGCAGGTATTGCTCGACCTTATGCCGTCAGAACAGCAGGATTACGAGACACTGGCCGCTGCTTTAGACCGACGCTTTGGTCAACGGGTCTCTACTGACAGCATGCGAGACCGACTGGCCCGCCGGCGCCGCCAAGAGGGCGAGACCCTGGGAACCTATGCAGCAGACGTGCACTTCTTTGCACATCGTGGCTACCCCACCTTTGATCCAGCAGCTCGTGACGAGTTAGCCCTGAGTGCCTTCATCCAGGGGCTCACCCCAGAGAGGTTGAAGGAGCACATCCGCATCACGGCACCCACAGCCTTCAAGACTGCATTGGAAGAGGCAGAGAGGGTGGAGGGTGTGATGGCCCCATACAACCAACCAAGACCCCGAGTGCGTCAGGCTGAGGTCCACGCAGATGAAGGAGACGTCGAAAGAGGGGTCGTCTGCCCGGCTTGTCCGTCACCACGCCGAAAGCAACCAGGACGACGCCAACCACCCTTCAGACCTTGGTCGCCTCGTGATCCATACTACCGCTGTGGAGAAGCGGGGCACAAGGCCCGTGACTGCCCTGCCCCTGCACCACGACGCCGTAGCACTCCCCAGTCGGAAAACTAGAATGGGGTGGCACCGCGGGGAGACTGCTACCCAGCCAACCGACCATATCCCCCATTAAGAACTCTTCCCAGATCGGCAGAGTGGGCCACGCACACGGTCGCTAGCTTTGTTGCTCCATTGCTGGACACCGCTGCTGGGCCCTTGTGGACACAGGGTCCACCATCTCCATTGTGCGTCCAGGGCTGCTGCCAGAGACAGAGTGGAGGCCCACCACCTGTAAAATCAGAACTGTGACTGGGGAACTAACCAACATGCTGGGGAAGAGAGCACTGCAGGTGCGGGCAGGGAAAGTTGCAGCCACCCACGAGTTTTGGTTGGCTGAAATACAAGACCCTTGCATCATCGGGCTAGATTTGCTGACTCGCTGGGGGGCTCTGGTCGATGTGTCGAGTAATGCCATTCACCTTGGCATAGAGACCCTGGCCCTCCGGCGCCGTCCAGAGAGGAAGGTGGGACGTATCCACATCCAGCCAACTCCACCTGTCACCATGCCGCCGCCACCGCCGCCCCCCACCTCCACTGCCAACCGAGGGGATGACGACACTGCCCAGCCCACCAACAATGAAGACGACCCTCATTGAGGCTACCATTCCTCAGACACCCTCGCCGAACACTGTTGCCGCCATCCAGGATCTGTATCAGCGGAGCAGTGAAGGGCTGGACCCTCAGCAGAGTCAACAGCTGAAAGACCTGCTCCAACAGTTCGCTGAGATTTTCGCTGCACGTGAAGAGGAGTGCACCCAGGCCAACCTGGTGCAGCACACAATCGACACTGGTACAACCCCACCCATTAGACTGCGACTCTACCAGTTAGCGCTTGCCAAGCGTGAAGCTGCAGAGTGGATGATTCTAGAGATGGCTGCGGCCGGGGTGATAGAGCCATCCAATAGCCCTTGGGCCGCCCCTGCCATCCTGGTCAAAAAGAAAGATGACACCTGGAGGTTCTGTGTGGACTTTCGTCGGCTGAACAATTCAACTCGCAAGGACTCCTACCCCTTGCCCCGCATTGACGACGCTCTGGACCACATCGCAGGGTCACAGTGGTTCAGCTCACTTGACCTATGGAGCGGTTACTGGCAGGTGGAGCTGGCACCAGAAGCCAGACCCAAGACGGCCTTCACCATCGGTCAGGGACTCTGGCAGTTTCGTGTGATGCCCTTTGGTCTCTGCAATGCCCCCGCCACGTTCGAGAGACTAATGGAGAGGGTGCTGGCTCACATTCCCCGCAACTGGTGCGTGGTTTACCTTGATGACCTTCTGGTTCATGCCGCTGACTTCGAGCTGGCCCTAGAGAACCTCCGTCACGTCTTCCAAGCCATTCGGGGGGCGGGCCTGCGCCTGCACCCGCACCCCAAGAAATGCAACATCCTTCGACGTGAGACCAAGTTTTTGGGCCATGTGGTGGGGGCAGAGGGCGTGGCCCCTGATCCTACTAAGGTGGAGGCGGTCGAGAAATGGCCAGTTCCGCGAAACGTCAGTGAGGTGCACAGCTTCACGGGGCTCGTCTCCTACTACCGACGTTTTGTCCGCAACTTTTCCTCCATTGCCAGTCCCCTACACCGTCTCACCGAGAAGGAACGGGAGTTCCACTGGGACGACAACTGTGCAGCCGCCTTCGCCCGGCTCCGCACTGCCTTGATCACTGCACCCATCCTGGCCCTTCCTGATCCTAAGTGCCGCTTCATCGTGGACACAGACGCCAGCAATGTGGGGCTGGGGGCCGTCCTGTCTCAGGAAGTTGCTGGGGGAGAGAGAGTGGTGGCTTACTACAGTCGTGTCTTGAGCCGCACTGAACGCAATTACTGCGTTACACGACGCGAGCTCCTGGCGGTGGTCGCGGCGTTCAATCATTTTCGCCCCTATCTCTATGGCCAGACCTTTCTCCTGCGGACGGATCATGCGGCCCTGAGAGGGGGGTAGTGTAACGTGCATGGATAAGAAGACACGCTGGCTGCTGGCTCGCGTGTCTGACCCTTTAGTCGAGCTGTTAGCGATGTCTCCCGCGGTGCGGGCGATACGGGTTCGCTCCCCGGCCGCGGCAGTTCCTGTGGTTGTGTTGTCCCCTGAATTCGCTACATTGGTGTCAGAAGTGGGATGGAGCGACTGTAAGGCCATCGGAAGTGTATGCGCCCTGAGGCGTGAAGGAGCTGATATGCTTAAGCGCGGGGACGCGCTTCCCGAAGGAGGGGGGTAGTGTAACGTGCATGGACAAGAAGACACGCTGGCTCGCGGGTCTGACCCTTTAGTCTAGCGGTTAGCGATGTCTCCTGCGGTGCGGGCGATACGGGTTCGCTTCCCGGCAGCGGCAATTTCTGTGATTGCGTTGTCCCCCGAATTCGCTACAATATATATACATACTATATCCCTTCCTTGTCCGAGACCTCAGAAATTTGCTCAAATGGTACTTTTTGTGATAGCAAAACTGCTACGCCTCTTCTATGACCTGATTTATAGGATAAATAATATACACTTGAAAACCCCATTATCTTTAGTTGTTCATGTTCTGATGAAGTGAGATGCATCTCTTGCAGGAGTATTATCTGTGCATTTTCCCTTTTCATTTTTGACAGTACTTGACTTCTCTTAACTAGGTTTAAAATCCCATTCACGTTAAATGAAATAGCTTTAAGGACTTGCTTATTCATAGTCTCCTACATCGATTATCACAAATAAACCTCTCCCGATGTCTCTACTGCCATTAGCTTTGTACAACAAAAATATCTCTCCCAGTGAACAAACATAAAACAAGAACCAAGTCAATGCATATTTTAACAAAACGCTTACCGAAACAGTTATGAACAGCTGTTTCCGATGCTGGGGCTAATTTCAAAAATAGCCTTAAGGGGCTTTTACGAGGCTTTGTAAAGTAAAATCCCCCATAAGGGAAAGTCCTACGTTGCAACAGAGGTGGGGCCCTAAGGTATGGCCTCATGATAGCCAACGTCCAAATAAAGTTGTAGATAATATAGTGAGATTACTAAAAAAAAAATTGTGGACAATTCGCCAATTAACAAGTCCCGACTCTTTTAATTAGTTAGAAAATAGAACTGTAGGATTTATATGTAACTATGTAAATAACCAAGATGAGGCATAGCACTCAGGAATTAGATCAAACTTATCTACATTTGGGCCACAACTGTAGACCATCAGATCAGTCTCCTGTTGTGGTGGGTAGCCTTCGGAATTCCTGGAGTTTTTCTTTATATTGACAGCGGAGGTTTTTTCTTGGGCTGTGTGCCGCCTTCCTCTGAGTCGAGCTCCTGTTCTCCACCCCGGTCGCGTCGTCTCCCCGCCACCTGCCAGGTAGACAGGAGCCCGATCTCTTCTCGATCCGGAGCGGTGGAGGACTTTGCCACAGTTCCTGGGAATCCTTGTGTAGCATGTCCTTCGTTGCCTCCTACATCCTGAAACTTTGTTTTTCTTTCACCACTTTCTTGGCTTCGGCATATTCACTGAGTTTCTTAAGCACTCCAGGAGGGAAGTCATGGTCAGCGTAGAAGCGGGCATTGTTGCAGAACACCTCTTTTTTTCTGCCAGGCTCACCGGAGTACCTCCTCTTTCGTCCGTTAACTATCGAACTTGACCACTATAGATCGGGGCTTTGCCTGCGGGCCGTTGGCCTTCGGTGCTAGTGCCCGGTGTGCCCGCTAAATTCCGAGCTCTCTGTCACGGGGAAAGTCCAGCGTGCTTTTAAACAAGTTATCCATAAAGCCTCACTTTGGGGTCATTTTCTATCACGTTCATCGTTGTCCTACTTCTGGTAGTAACCCCTTTCTCCATTGTTCGACAAAAACTTCACTAGGGTTAACAAAACTAAAGTTTGCGGGGTTATTTCTCACAACCGTCGGGGAGCTCGAAAATTAGGCTGTCATCCTCTCTGTGGCGGAACTGGAAACCCGATTGTTGTGTTGCTAAGGGACCACTCGAAGACACACGTCTGTTAGCATACGCTTTTTTACTTCAACAACTTGCGTCACACTCCTTCTCCCCTGTTACAGTCACTTACATCCTATCTTGTCCACTAGCTCCCCCTACGGTCCTCCAACTGCATCAACTCAAGACTTCACATATCCCCTTTGCAAAAGATAACATTTCCATCACCAACAATACAATCACTGCGGTGCTTATGCTGAACTGTATAAGCTATGAACAGTCTTACAATAACAACAGAATACCTTGACCATAAAACAAATAACAGTTTCGAAATAACAGCCTCATGCAGACACTACTAGGTCATTAAAAAAAGGTTTTGAAATAACAGTTTGATACAGACAGTACTAGGTCTATAAGAAATAACAGTCTCGAAATAACAGTTTCATACCAACAATAGGCTACTCTTGTTTTAGTTTACCGTCCTCACATAACATAGTCCTGTGCCCAAGCAGGCGGCCTCCTGACCCTGACCTCTCGCAGAGGGGGCTGAGCATGTAGTGGGTCAGGCTGGACTCGGCTACAGTCTATGTCAGGTCCATCGGGAGGAAGGGCCTGCCCAGGGTCTGCGTGCTGACGTGAGATAGGATGCATTCCAGGTGCGCCCATCAGACAGTCTGTAAGTGTACTGGCCTCTTTGCTCATGCACCTGAAGAGGGCGATAGTACTTTGACTGTCTCTTGCGTAGTATACCTGGTCTCCTAACTCTGACCCAAGACCCAGGAGGAAAGTGCACTGCGTTTGCCCTTCTCTTCTCGTCTGCATATTCCTTCATCTTCCTCTGTACGGATGTGACAGGCTGTGGCTTATGGAGGCCTGTCACATGGAGTTTGGTGTGCATCTGATGTCCGTGCAACAGCTCTGCAGGGGAGCATTGAGTGGTGGCATGCCTGGTTGCCCTTTAGACCTGGAGAAAGTCTCTGGTTGATGCTGTCCACTCCTTTCCTTCTATTTTCGCAGTCAGTAGACTATCCTTCAGACATCGGTTAAATCTCTCAATTTCCCCATTGGCCTGGGGGTAGAAGAGTGAGGAGCGTTTGTGTGCAATTCCCCTGTCCTTGAGAAAAGATTCCATTTCCTGTGAAATCAGTTGCCTACCATTGTCTGAGATTAACTCTTTTGGGTTTCCTTCCCTGCTGAACACTGTTGACAGGAATTGGATTACTGATGCAGAAGTAACTTGGGACATGAATGCAACCTCAGGCCACTTGCTAAAGTAATCTATGAGGGTAATAGCAAAACGGCAACCAGGGGCTGTGGACTCAAATAGTACTTTGACTGTCTCTTGCGTAGTATACCTGGTCTCCTAACTCTGACCCAAGACCCAGGAGGAAAGTGCACTGTGTTTGCCCTTCTCTTCTTGTCTGCATACTCCTTCATCTTCCTCTGTAGGGACGTGACAGGCTGTGGCTTATGGAGGCCTGTCACATGGAGTTTGGTGTGCATCTGATGTCCGTGCAACAGCTCTGCACGGTGGTCTCCCCGCAGGACACATCCATCCACTATGGACAGTTCTGCTCTCAGTCTGTAGTAGGGTGTCAGGGTTGGATCCAGACCTGAGTGTGGCCATCTTGTGGTGATGAACTTGCGCACCCGTGACTGAACAGGGCATGCTTGACATGCCACCTTGAATTCATCTGCAGACACAGCTGAGAAGCTGCCGATGAGTGCCACCACCTCCAGCTCGTCTTCCTGTTCCTGATCAGCAGTTAGCAATGGGAGCCTGGACAGACAGTCAGCTGTGACGTTTTCTGTGCCAGGTCTGTACTGCATGTCATAATTAAACGACAGCAACCTAGCCGACCACCTAGTTCTGTCCAGCCCCTTAGATGAGAGTAGTGTAGTGAGGGGGCTGTGGTCTGTATGTAACGTGAAGCGTCTGTCCCACAGGTAGGTCCTCCTTTTCTCATTTCTCTGTAGCCCAGACACACCCCAAAGCTTATTTCTCCACCGTGGAGTACTTCCGCTCTGCTGATGAAAGCATGCGTGATGCGAACGCCACTGTGCTCTCGGAGTTTTCTGGGTGTATTTGAGTCAACAGAGCCCCAACCCCATAATCTGAAGCGTCAGTGGTTACGATGGTGGGCAGATCAGGGTCAAACAAGGTCAATCAACTTTTTCACTGTTTCAAAGCTCTGCTGTGCACTTGCGGTCCAGACATATGCAGCATCTCCTCATAACAGGCTGCGCATAGGCTCCACCACTGAGGAGTGGTTGGGAATGAACTTTGCATACCATGAAGTGAGCCCCAGAAAGAAGCGGAGGACAGAGGCATCCTTGGGGGCAGGTGCCTGCAACGCTGCTTCTGCATGACAGGGGTCTGGCTGTATCCCCTGGGCTGACACCCTGTGGCCTAGGAAGCCAGGCTCTTCCTGTCTGAATTTGCACTTTGCCATGTTCAGTTTTAGTCCTGATGCATTGATGGCCTGGAGTACTGCTCGGAGATGGGCATCATGTTGTTCCCTGGTTTTCCCATGGATGATCACATCATTCAAGTAGCATTGGCACCCGGGTAAGTCTTTCACTATGGTCATCATCCTCCGCTGGAAGCAGCTAGGCCCTGAAGCCAGTCCATATAGGACACGTTTAAACCTGAAGAGACCCTGGTGTGCGATGAAAGCTGTGAGATTTCTGCTGTCCTCATGGAGCAGTACCTGATGATATGCACTCTGCAGGTCCAGTGTGGAGAAAACAGTCCCCCCTCTGAGCTCTGAAAACATTTCCTCCATGTGTGGGAGAGAGTAGCTGTCCACCACTATAGCCTTATTAGGCTCCCTGAAGTCCACACATAACCTAATAGCTCCCTCTTTCTTTGCCATCACCACAATAGGGGAAACCCACTCTGATGACTCGATATGCTAATGTCCTGTCTTTGAAGCTTCTCAAGCTCATGCGTAACTGCACCTCTCACTGCAAAAGGTAGGCGGCGCAGTCTTCGCTGAATTGGGGTCACATCGGTGCGCACTTTGATTTTGTGAACAAATCCTTTTGCAAAGCTCAATGTCTCCCCATTACCCTGTTCTGAAATGGATGAAACAGCATCTGGGTGACGTGTGAGTGGGGAGCAGGTCGGACTTGCAACCTGACCCTTCACTAACTGCATATCAAGTCCAGCAAACAAGTCTCTGCCTAGAATGGCCGTGCCCAAGTGTGTAACATATATCTCACTCCTCATACTTTTACTGGCGTATGACACAGTGGCATGTAGAGTTCCACTCACAGGAATAGGATTGCCTCCGTAACTCACAAGTTTCAGTGTCGGTGTACTCAGTGGGGCGTTTGGGAAAAGTTGCATTAACATTGCATTGGGAAGGATTGAAACAGCAGAGCCCATGTCCAGCATAAGTTCCACATTTTGTGTTGTCTGCCCGTCAACAGCCATCTGTGCACATTATTTTATTCCCAGTGCAAGCTACAGTGTCCACATTTAATATAGTCACTTCAGGCACAGTGCGCTCTACTTGTTCCACACCATCTGTAATTTCACTTACTCTCTTTGGCCCCCTACACACCGTTGCAAAATGCCCCTGTTTCCTGCAGTTATTACAGTGGGCCGTCCTGAGCGGGGCAAGATGGGTAGGAAGCTTCATGGTCGCGTGTTCCACATCTGAAGCATGTTAGCCCTTGTCTCTTGGCGTTGTCTCTCGTGGACGCTGGCGGTGCCCTGGTTGTGTCCACCGGCTGCACAGCCACAGCTGCCGCGGGCGGCGCTGCAGCCGCAGTTCCCCGGTCCATGATTTTAGCATTAGATGTGACGAATTCAATTAGTCCAGCAATAGTCACAGCCTTTTCCAGAGTTAGGGGCACCTCCAGCAGCAAACGCTCTCTTATCCGATTGGAGTTAGTCTTTTCCACCAACTGGTCCCGTAGCATGTCGTCCTCAAACGTTTTAAAGCCGCACGTAGCAGCGAGCTCTCTCAGCGCGGACACGTACTGTGCCACTGATTCTCCGTGATACTGACTCCGTAGTCTAAACTTGTATCTTTCAGCCACCACGCTGACGGCAGGAACGAAAAACGTCGTCAGTGCAGCTACCGTTGCATCATAAGATTCATCTTCGCAAGTCAGTGTATAAAATAGTCTCTGCCCCTCAGCACCCAGGCTAAGGATGAGAAGCGCGCATTCTGGCGTCCGACATTTTCTCCGCCGAAGCTAGCAGATAATTTTCAAAAGCACGTAGCCAGTTTGAAAAGCTTATCGAAGGCTCACCGGAGACATGAGAAAAGGTGGCATTGGGTTCACATTCACAGCCATCGTCGCCAATATGTTGTGTTGCTAAGGGACCACGCGAAGACATATGTCTGTTAGCATACGCTTCTTTACTTCGACAACCCACGTCACACTCCTTCTCCCCTTTTACAGTCGCTTACATCCTATCTTGCCCTCTAGCTCCCCCTACTGTCCTCCAACTGCATCAACCCAAGACATCACACCGATGTAGTTGGATTTTTACAAACTTTCATAAACAAGAATATATGCTTCTTACAAACAATATCTATTCTCACAGAAGTTATCACAATTACAATTGGTGGCTTTTGCTGGATCATTAAGTAAAATTACACTGAGATGATTGCCAATGGGTATGAATATAGTCTATTGCGCCCTTTTTTTCTTGTGTTCGAAATCTTTATTTCTTTGCCAATGAGAACCGTTATTGATGAAATGTTAATCAAGAGGAATTAATCATTATCGCTATCTAATGACAACTTAAAATCATTTCACTAGAAAAGATATAACAGTAGCACAAACTCTTTTCTTTCATTAAGCCTAATTATGTTTCACTGCCTCAAAGGACAAAGCTAGCCATTTCTGAGTATTTAACAAAGATTACATAACTATGGTGTTCAAAATGTGTGTGTGTGTGTGTGTGTGTGTGTGTGTGTGTGTGTGTGTGTGTGTGTGTGTGTGTGTGTGTGTGTGTGTGTGTGTGTGTGTGTGTGTGTGTGTGTGTGTTAATGAACGCGAGTCCACATGTTTCCTGGAGGTAATGGGGGCACGAATGTTGGGATGCCAGGGGGACTGAGGATTTGTTGGAGAATGGGCTCTTTGATTGGCAGATCGCTATGGTAACAAGCAACGCCATGGTGTTGATCACCGGTGCGCAGATGAGACACCTAGTGGAAGTGGAGGGGGGTGGTGGTGGTGGGGGCCAACTCTGGGAGAAGTACAGATTAAGTTTTAATAGTGCTGTGGACCCCACAGACAGTCAGACGAGCGAGAGCAAGCAGAGAAAGACAGGAAACGGTGACAATCACACTTGATCTTTCCATGTCAGCTTCTATTTCCATAATCCCTCCTCCCTCTGCTGTCCCCGGCACACCCGTCTTTGTTCTTTGTCTCCGTCTCCCTCTCATCTCAGTTTTGTAGGCTTGAGCTCTCCTAACTATCTTTCTCTTCGCCTCATTTACGCTCTTCCCGTTTCCCTTCTCTCTTCCTCTTACATTCTTGCCCTCTGTTATCTATCTCTTCCTCTCATCACACTATCTTCGTCCAATTCTGTCTACCTCTCTGCTCTGCCTCTTTCACCTCCCTTTCGCCCCTTTTGTTCCTCCTCCCCTTTCCTATTTCTGTGTCTTGGTATCATCCCCTGTGTATGAAGAACAAAGACGAGCAGTGTCCAGTAGGTGGTGAGTGGGACTGGCAAGGGTCAGAATGATATTTGAATGTGATATTTTCATCAGTGGCTTGAATGTCTACTGCCACCCAATGTATCGCTGGGCAAACAGAGAGGGGGAGAGAAAGAGAGAGAGACTGAAGAATGCAGAAGGGCAACAACAAAAGACAGGGAGAAAAAAGAGAAAGGAAAAATAAAGGTTTCTCATAAAACCGAGGGAGAAAAGGCATATTTCTTAAGACAGTGCATTATTAGCGCTCATGTAAGCCAGTTTTTATCCTCTCTTATCATCTTGTCATGGTTATACTTAAATTTTCAGAAGCCAATTTGTACAACAGGGAATGGACAGGAAAAACAAAACAAAACAAAACAAATTAAATACTAATCTAATTCGTTTTTATCAATGAATCCCATTTCCAACCTTTTATACTATTTAGTTTCAGCATGTTAGTAGGCTTGCCCTGTGATGGCCTGGCGGCCTGTCCAGGGTGTCTCCCTGCCTGCCGCCCAATGACTGCTGGGATAGGCTCCAGCATCCCTGTGACCCTGACAGCAGGATAAAGTGGTTTGGATAATGGATGGATGGATGTTAGTAGGGCTGCTACACTATGGAAGTTTTCGTTATGGATATGCTTTTATGGTGCTTTATTCCAATGTAGATGGATGACTCCTACAAACTGGTATATTTGCAGTGCAGCTCACTCTCCCATTGTTCACAATTTCTTTGGCACTTATGTAATGCTTGAAAAGTTTAAAAAGAGTAAAAGAAAAGAAAGTTAAATGAAAAAAAATCTCACACTATTCTTATATTCATGGAAAGCATTTTCATTCAAATGGCTAATTCTGTGTATTCTGCCCTAGCAATTGTGTCCTAACAAGACATAGGCAGATAGTGATCGAGAGAATGAATGTAGCGCGAGCTTGACGTCTTCTTCAGATGGAAGTTTATTGAATACTTTACTCCATACATTCGTTTTTCCCTTTTTTACTCCAATAAAAGGACGTATCGCTCCAAGGATCCGACGCTTACAGAACAAATGTCTTTCTCTGCTTGAAACACGTGGGAACTGAACTCGTTCATTCCAAACAACAGCTACCAACACCGTCATTTACATTGACACACACAGACACAAAATGCAATACCCAGTCTCACCACTACGTGTTAAATAGGCACCGCAAAGAATGCGGAGCAGCTGACTAACATAAGCCTAGAATAGACTGAATACAACAAACCTTTAAATTTCTCAGCGTAATTACTTTTATGCCACTATATCATTATTATTTCTCTATCAATTATTATCATTAGATAGAAGCACAACTAAGTCATTAATAGGTCTTAGGTACTGTTTCACAGTTCCTTGCTTGGCAGTCTTCACCATGACTTTACAAACTCTGTTGTTACTGCTTGGCAAGGTTGGCTGGGTTCAGGTCAGTTCGGACATAATGCCACTGGCTCGGTGTAGTGGATTTCCTTATGCGTGTAACCCTGTTGGCCACATACACGTGACATCTCTTTCTTTCTTTCTTTTTTTTTCTAAATTTATTTCTGATTTTACCCTTTTTCTCCCAATTTAGTGGCCATCGGTCCCTATTTTAATTCAAACACCCACCCTCGTACTGCATGCGTTCGCCAACTGCATCTCTCCGGCCGGCAGGAGACGCCTCCCCACTTTCGTGATAAGGCGAATCCAGGAACCACTGCTTTTGCCGACACACACAGAGACGCATTAATGTGACGAACACAAGCCGACTCCGCCCCCCTCCCGAAGACAGCGTTGCCAATTATCGCTGCTTCATCGAGTCCGAGCATAGTCGGATCTGACGAGACCGAGGCGCGAACCCCGGTCCCCAGTGGGCAACTGCATCGACACAAAGCCGATGCTTAGACCGCCACACCACCGCGGGCTACATACATGTGAAATTTCTTTGTGGTGTTGTGAATGTAGCCGAGTACTACACGGCCGTCTGTGTAGAACTTGACATGCAGCTCTGTGTGTAACTCTTCTTTTATGAGCTCCATGAGCGCAACAGCGAGCACTGAGGCGCACAGCTCCAGGCGTGGGATAGTGCAAGCAGGAAATGGAGCCAGCTTCGACTTGCTCAACACAAACCCCATATGACACTGTCCGTCTGAGTCTATGACTTGTAGATACGCCACAGCAGCTATGGCCAGAGCAGACACATCTGAAAAGATGCACAGCTCCCTAGAATGAGCCTGTGAGAGAGAGATTGGAACATATGGCCTTGGGATGTGTAAGTGTTCAAGGTCAGCAAGAGATGTAGTCCATGCTTCCCATTGGGCCCTTTTATCTGCTGAGATAAGCGTGTCCCACTCTTGTTGCATTGATGAGAGTTCTCTCACAAGAGCCTTTCCATACATAGTGATAGGAGAGACAAATCCCAAGGGGTCGTACAGGCTATTGACAGTGGAAAGTGTTCCTCTTTGTGTGAATGGTTTGACATCGCTTGACACTTTGAATGTGAAACAGTATTTTTTAAGGTTCCAGCTTACGCCGCGACTGCACTGAAGAGGCAGCGGATCAGCACTCAAATCCAAGTCTTTGAGCTCCTTTGCTCTGTCCTCTTGTGGAAAGGCCTCCATGACTGTGGCGCTGTTGGAGGCCATCTTGTAGAGTTTCAGGTTCACCTCTGCCAACATTTCCTGTGTGCATTTAAAGAGGTCAACAGCTTCCTCCTTGCTGGGAACAGATGTGATGCCATCATAAATATAAAAGTTGTACAGCACAAATTCTTTAGCGTCTGTGCCATGTTCTGCCTCACCATGCTCTGCTGTGCGTTGGAATCCATATACGACAACAGCTGGCGATGGACTGTTTCCAAAGACATGTACAGTCATCCTGTAATCAGTGATGTCCTCTTCAGGGCAGTTTTCTTTGTGCCACAGAAAGTGAAGATTGTTGCGGTAACCTTCTTTCACCTTGAAGCTGTAAAACATTTGCTCAATGTCTGCTGTGATGGCTATCCGCTCTTTGCAAAAACGCAGCAAGACACCTATTAATTTGTTGTTGAGGTTGGGCCCTCTCAGCAGAACATCACCGAGTGAAATGTCATTATACTGGGCACTTCAGTTGAACACCGCTCTGATTTTGTTGGGCTTTTGGGGATGGTAAACATCAAATATTGGCAAATACCAAAATTCCTCATCTGGCTGCAGAGGCGGAGCAGGTTCTGCTTGATGGTTTTCGATGACCTTTTGCATGAAGTCAAAGAAATGTTCTTTCATTCCTGGTTTCTTTTGGAAGGTGCATTGCAATGACAACAGCCTCTGCTTCGCTTGCTCTTTGTTGTTCGGAAGCTGGCTCCGTGGCGCGCGAAAAGGCAATGGCGCCACCCAGTGGTTGTCTTTAGCAAGATGCACCTGTTTGTTCATCACATCCAAGAAGATGTTATCTTCAATTGACAGGGCCGTCTTCTCGTCATCTGCAGTCCTCAAGAAAACATCATCTCCGAGACAGCTTGTGTCAGCAATGAGGCCTTTGGAGGGTCTGGAGTAACACAGCAAGGCACGTAAGTACTGAAGAGGATGGGAACTCACTCCATCTTTCACATGGATGCTCTTATAGCATGGTGTGAAGAATGAGGCTCTGCCATTTGGGTGTATGTTTGTTTTGTAGACATTGACATCAGTAGGCTGGTGAGCTCTATCTAGGCAGATCTCTCCTACGATGACCCAGCCCAAATCCAAGCGCTGTGCATATGCTGTGTTGTGGGGATGATTATGCTGCTGACGTACCTTGTGCACACTTAAGACATCTTTCCCCAGGAGTAGAAGGATCTGAGCACTGGGATCTGGAGGCGGGATCTTGCCAGCCACTGGAGCGAGGTGAGGGAAGTGCTGTGTTATCTCTGGAGTGGGAAATTCCTCTTTGTCATCTGGCATTGTGTTGCATTCTATGGGGGTAGGGAGCACCACTATGGTTTCTCCATCGAGTGACTACACAGTGAAGTTGCTTGCTTTTCTCCCCGCCGTCTCAACTATGCCAGAGCATGTCCTCAGAGTGTAGGGAGATGAGTTACATTCAATGCCGAACAGATCGAAGAACTGTGACTTAGCCAACGATCTACTGCTCTGGTCATCCAGCACTGCATAGGCACGTTTCATCTTGTCATGCCGGTTTGAGGGGTAAACTTTCACCAGACAGATTTTAGAGCATGATCTGGGCTGACGATTGTCACTACATATCTCAGTGCATTTGGAGGTTACATCAAGGAGAGCGTCATTCTTTTTCTCTCTGTTTTGCTCTGGTTCACATTTGGTTTCTTCGGCTGGCCAGGGGGCGAGACTAGGATGGAGTGTGGAGATGTGCTTCTTGCTGTCACATTCTCTGCATTTGACAGACACTCTGCAGTCCTTCACAACATGTCTAGTGGAAGCACAGCACCGGTAACAGGTGGAGTTTTCTTTGAGATAAGCTTTCCGGTCATCTAGGTGCTTGCTTCTAAAGGCACGGCACTTAAAAAGGGGGTGGTTGTTATGGATGGTACAATGTTTATCTGGCTCGTCAGTTTTTTTCTCAGGCTGGTTGTTCGGGGAGCTCGGGGCTGTGGCTGAGACTTCAGTTTTCTTAATGAAGACAGATGGCTTGCTGTTGAATTTAGCTGCTCTGTCTGGCTTCTGGCTGTTTGAACAGTTGGATGAGGACAATGCAAAACTCGGGCCGTTTCTGGTTTTTGCTTGGTTGCAGATGAACTGTACAAAAAAGCTGAAAGGTGGAAAGGCTACCTTATGGTCTTCTTTGTATCTGGAGTCTTGTGTTGCCCATCTTTCCTGCAAGTTGTAGGGGAGTTTTTCAACTATAGGGTTAACACCCCGTGCGGTGTCGAGATATGCAAGCCCAGGTGTAAGACCACTGCACTTTTCAGACTCCAATTCCAGTAGCAGGTCACCCAGCTCTCTCAGCTGGTGAGGGTCTTTGTTGGTGATTCGTGGGAAATCTTCAAGCCTTTTCAGCAGAGCATGTTCGATGACCTCAGGGCACCCATAGCATTCCTCTAGGTGCTGCTATATTATTTTGACTCCTTTTGCAGGGCTGGTTACATGGACTGACCTGATTTGTTTAGCCTTGATGGATGACTCTGGGCCGAGCCATTTGATGAGTAGGTCGAGTTCCTCTCGCGGTGTCAGGTTGAGGTCATGCGTGATTCTCTGGAATGAGGTTTTTCATGCCCAATAATTCTCTGGATGGTCATCAAATTGGGTCAGCACAGCGAAATCAAGCATCTGGGGTGGCGTGTGCATGTAGCCTTCTGACGAGGCGCGAGCAGGAGGGGCTGGAGCAAGCTGCATTTGTGCTGCATTGTTCTGCTGGCCCTCACAGTCCATTCCAGCATGTTGTGTGTAGCTGATGTTGTGAGGGTGAGCTTGAGGAGACTACTGAGTGACGGTTTGAAGAGGGGTACTTGGCTCTCTAAGTGCATGCTGTGATTCAGGAAATGGATGCTGAGCGTATTGCACTGGAGTGTGGTTCTCCACATATTCCTGGTGCGTTGAGCTCTCTCTTCATCCCCAAAATTGTGACACCCTTCCTCTTCCAAGTCTGCTGCGGCTTCGTAGACATCCGCGTCTCTGGATGCCTGCTGCTGCCTCCCTCTCCAACTGCAATACATGGAGACCTGCTTCCACTTCTGCTTTACGGCGTGCTGCTTCCACAAGTGTTCTCTGCTGTTGCTCCTCAATGCGCGCTTTCCCCCTCAAAATGGCTGCCTCCCTCTCTGCATAGGCGATCTTTACTTTGAATGCTTCTGCTTTGGCCCTCGCTTTAGTCGCAGCACTGCTAGCTGATGATGCACGTGACTTGACTGACGAAGAGCCGGCGGATGACCTAGTTTCCAAAGTTTGTTCAGTTTTCTTTTCTTCCTTCTGAAAATCCATGTTGTCGCTGTGACTCAGGCACTGATGTGATGCAAAGCTGTTCTGTTGACTTCACCTTCTGTGTTAACATCCTTTTACTATTCTGCCCTAGCAATTGTGTCCTAACAAGGCGTAGGCAGATAGAGAACGAGAGAATGAATGTAGCTCAAGCTTGACATCGTCTTCAGATGGAAGGAAGTTTATTGAATACTTTACTCCATACATTCGTTTTCCCCTTCTTTACCCCCGTAAAAGCACGTATCGCTCCAAGGATCCGACGCTTATAGAACTGTCGTTCTCTGCTTGAAACGCGTGGAAACTGAACTCGTTCATTCCAAACAACAGCTACCAACACCGTCGTTTACATTGACACACACAGACACAAAATGCAATACCCAGTCTCACCACTAGGTGTTACATAGGCACCGCAAAGAGTGCGGAGTAGCTGACTAACATAGGCCTAGAATAGACGGAATACAACAAACCTTTAAATTTCTCAGTCAGAACACTGTGATTAAACTTTTTGTATCAATGTCACATGTATCATCTGATCACACCAGGCCACATCAGGTCTGAAGAGAGACTGAAGAGGTCACTTAGATGAGTGATGAAACATTTCTCTCTCAGTAAACGTTGTGCCCAGATGAACTGATTCAACTTTCTTTTCTTTTTTTAAATTTATTTCTAGTTTTTCCCCTTATCCCACCCGATTAACCCAATGGCATATGGCCGGAACTCTTGTCGAATAACTCCCCTGGCTCACGTTTCCACAGGAAGGAGATACTCGTAACACCAGTTTCCTTCAAACTCGTGTCGGCTGCTCTCGCTATTTTACACACTGAAGCCTCGCATGGATTGCATCACCTTCAAGCCGCGAAGGAGGCGTAGGGAGAATGCTTTCAGTTGCTTGGCTGCAGGCGCCCGGGCGGCCAGAGGGGTCGCTGGAGAACGACGAGTCCCCGAACACTACACTGATCTACACCCACTATCCCTCGGGTAAGGGTGGCCTAATGAATGCCTTACCCCGTGGACGCTCTGGCCGTGACCGGTTACGGCGAGTCTGGGATACGAACCTCCCAGCCACATGACGAGCGGATTGCAAGAACGGCGGTTTATTTCGCTCGGCTACCAGATCGGCCTGATTCAACTTTCTTTGATACTTAACCAGAGGCACCATTGTCCCAGAAGCTAATTGGTAACTATCAGTCACTCAAGCTGAGTGTTCTGCCTTGATTGATTTCAATGACTTACCTATCACAAACAGATACAGGCTGCCGATTAACATCTCATTGGATCTTATGGTGAGAACTTTGTGAAAGCCACCAGGCACAAATACAGGTAGTCCCCGGGTTATGAATGAGTTCCGTGTTTGAGTCTGTTCTTATGTCGAATTTGTACAGTTCACATCTAGCGTCAATTACTCAAATGTTTTTTTTAGACTACAGTATTGTAGCGACTGGGGAGGCGGTTGCCCCGACTGTCAGTGGCTCTGCGCTGGGGGACTGCAGGGATGGTTAATGTTACAGTTTAAGTTGCGTTTTAATGATGTGTTCATGTTGTTGTGTTGATTGTTTGGGGGTTCAACTCTGACTAAGTAGAAGACAGTTTATTACTGACTGACTGACTGACTGACTGTAGGACCATGACTCAGACGTCGCCAGTCTGAGTCATTACCTGGTCGTAGTAAAACGTACGAAAAGAAATGCGCTAAAATTCGTATGTAACCCACGTATGACATCACATGAACCCTAACCCTACCCACCCGAACCCTAACCTGAACCCAGAACGCCTGCTGTTCTGCACTGCATAGGATTGTGCAGGTGCTCTGAATCGCTCGTCACACGAACTGTTTCATGAGAATACGTTGAGTTGTGACATGGGGGTGGGGGGGGCATCGTGTGTTGTCTGTTCTGGCCGCTGTCTAAACAAAAAAGCACTCCCGGGATCGTGCGGTTTATGGGACACGGGAGCTTCCATTAAAACGAGATCTCTGCCTATCGACTCATTCTTCCATGCCAGCTCGCCACAGTATATATTTTACCTAAAACATCATACATATAATAATGCAGTAATAATAATAAATGTAAGTACAGTACAGTATTTATAATTGAAGAGAGAATGTGTGTATAGGTATAAAAAAACTTTAAAGAAACATTTTTTACATTTCAAACTCCCCACCTGCCACTGTCCCCGGAGTGGGTTGCGACCAGCGAGGACGGCTGTTTGACACCGGAAATGAGAGCCTGCTTCGGGCTCGTCTCCCTGCCTCCCTGGGTAAGTGGAAAAAATGATAAGCGCGTTTCACCTCTCTCTGAACGCCGTATTATTTCCACTTTTTGTTTCAATCGTGATTGTTTTCCTTTTCTTCAGTTGATCACCATCACTTGCATCAGATTTACGCTTTGAAGCCATGAATACGAGGGTAAACACATGAAAAAATGTAAGTCAAAACACAACACACATAACAATGTTTACGTGATCCAACTTAAAATGGTGATGACAGCATAGCGTTGATCTCCCTAGGGCCAACGAACCACCTAAAACTCGCAGTATTTTGAGCGTCGCGCAAAGTAGTCCGTCCATTCGTTAGTATGAACCATTGTGTGTAACACTATTTTTTAAAGTAACAGGCTTTATGGAGGATGGTTCGGAAGTACGGGTTTTCGTAAATCAGGCATTCGTAACCCGGGGACTACCTGTATGCATCAACTCCAGAGGTCCAACTGCTTGCTTACCTTAATTTTCAAACCATTTGTGTTTTTTTTGCGGACTGTTAATGAAGCTAATGGGCCAAGTAAGACCTTGATTATCATGACAACGCTGCAGCTGGAGCAAATGTCCCTATCATGTAAGAAGTTGACAGAAATAAACCTTTGATTCTGTGCTATCGTCCCTCAGGTGATGTGAGCAGAGGATGGCACACTATTTTCCAAAACTCATTCCTCAAAGTCAAAAGACCCCATATCAAGTATGTGCCAAGATAACTGATTTGGGAAAAAAAAGAGACAACAACAAAAAACAACAACTGCCTAATAGAATAACTGTGCATTAAACCCAGCCACTGAGGATGCACAAGCCAGTGCATTCTTAGTGCCGGTCCCAAGGCCGGATAAATGGGGAGGGTTGCATCAGGAAGGGCATCCGGCATAAAATATTTGCCAAATCAAATATGCAGATCATAAATAAGATTTCCATACCGGATCGGTCGCGGCCTGGGTTACCAACGACCGCCACCAGTACTGTTAACCAGCAGGGTGCTGGTGGAAACTATGTTACTGTTGGGTGAAGGAGAAGGAGAGGGGGGAGGCATGTCCAGAGGCAGCGAGAGAGGAGGAAGGGTAGGAGTGTGGAGGTGAGAGTCGGAACTTTGAATGTTGGCACTATGACTGGTAAAGGGAGAGAACTGGTTGATATGATGGAAAGAAGAAAGGTAGGCATACTGTGTGTGCAAGAGACCAGGTGGAAGGGGAGTAAGGCCAGGAGTATTGGAGGTGGGTTCAAACTCTTCTACCATGGTGTGAATGGGAGGAGAAATGGAGTAGGGGTAATTCTGAAGGAAGAGTACGTCAAGGGTGTGCTGGAGGTGAAGAGAGTGTGAGACAGATTGATGAGTATGAAGCTGGAAATCGAAGATGTATTGATGAATGTTATCAGCGCATATGCCCCACAAGTTGGGTGTGAGATGGAAGAGAAAGAATAATTCTGGAGTGAGTTGGATGACGTGGTGGAGAGGGTACCCAAGGAGGAGAGAGTGGTGATTGGAGCAGATTTCAATGGACATGTTGGTGAAGGGAACAGAGGTGATGAGGGGGTGATGGGTAGGTATGGTGTAAAGGAGAGAAATGTGGAAGGACAGATGGTGGGTGGATTTTGCGAAAAGGATGGAAATGGCTGTGGTGAATACATATTTCAAGAAGAGGGAGGAACACAGGGTGACGTACAAGAGTGGAGGAAAGTGCACACAGGTGGACTATATCCTATGTAGAAGTTGTGATCTAAAAGGGACTGGAGACTGCAAGGTGGTGACAGGGGAGAGCGTAGATAGGCATCAGACGGTGGTCTGTAGGATGACTTTGGAGACCAAGAAGAGGACAAGAGTGAAGGCAGAGCCGAAGATCAAATGGTGGAAGTTGAAGAAGGAAGACTGGTGTGTGGAGTTCAAGCAGGAGTTAAGACAGGCACTGGGTGGTAGTGAAGACCTGCCGGATGGCTGGGCAACCACTGCAGAAATTATGAGGGGGACACTAGGAAGGTACTTGGTGTGTCATCAGGACAGAGGAAGGAAGACAAGGAGACTTGGTGGTGGAATGAGGAAGTACAGCAAATTATACAGTGCAAGAGGTTGGCAATGAGGAAGTGGGATAGTCAGAGAGATGAAGAAAGTAGACAGGAGTACAAAGAGACACAGCATAAAGTGAAGAGAAAGGTGGCAAAGGCAAAGGAAAAGGCGTATGGTGAGTTGTATGACAGGTTAGATACTAAGGAAGGAGAAAAGGACTTGTACCGATTGGCTAGACAGAGGGACCGAGCTGCAAAGGATGTGCAAAAAGTTAGGGCGAACAAGGATAGAGATGGAAATGTGCTGACAAGCGAGGAGAGTGTGCTGAGAAGGTGGAAGGAGTACTTTAAGGGGCTGATGAAAGAAGAAAATGAGAGAGAGAGACGGTTGGATGATGTAGGGATAGTGAATCAGGAAGTTCAATGGATTAGCAAGGAGGAAGTGAGGGCAGCAATAAAGAGGATGAAGAGTGGAAAGGCAGTTGGTCCTGATGACATACCTGTGGAGGCATGGAGATGTTTAGGAGAGATGGCAGCGGGGTTTTTAACTAGATTGTTTAATACAATCTTGGAAAGTGAGAGGATGCCCGAGGAGTGGAGAAGCATACTGGTACCAATGTTCAAGAACAGGTTGACGGAAAAGATCAGGCAGGAGTCTCCGTGGACAAGGATGTTCGCGGATGACATTGTTATCTGTAGCGAGAGTAGGATGCAGGTTGAGGAGAGCCTGGAGAGGTGGAGGTATGCACTGGAGAGAAGAGGAATGAAATTCAGTAGGAGCAAGACGGAATACCTATGCGTGAATGAGAGGGAGGACAGTGGAATGGTCAGAATGCAAGGAGTGGAGGTGACAAAGGCATATGAGTTTAAATACTTGGGGTCAACTGTCCAAAGTAACGGGGCATGCAGGAGAGAGGTGAAGAAGAGAGTGCAGGCAGGGTGGAGAAGAGTGTTGGGGGTGATTTGCTACAGAAGGGTACCAGCAAGAGCTAAAGGGAAAGTTTACAAGATGGTTGTGAGACCAGCTACATTATACTATGGTCTGGAGACAGTGGCACTGACGAGAAGACAGGAGGTGGAGCTGGAGGTGGCAGAGTTGAAGATGCTAAGATTTTCACTGGGAGTGATGAAGAAGGACAGGATTAGGAATGATTATATTAGACGGACCGTCAAGTTGGACGGTTTGGAGACAAAGCAAGAGAGTCAAGATTGAGATGGCTTGGACATGTGTGGAGGAGAGATGCTGGGTATATTGGGAGAAGGATGCTGAATATGGAGCTGCCAAGGAAGAGGAAAAGAGGAAGGCCAAAGAGGAGGTTTATGGATGTGGTAAGGGAAGACATGCAGGTGGCTGGTGTGACAGAGGAAGATGCAGAGGACAGGAAGAAATGGAAACGGATGATCCACTATTGTGACCTCTAACGGAAGCAGCCGAAAGTAGTAGTAGTAGTAGACTGCTGGCTGCTTTTAATTGGTGAGCTATTCATATTGGATAAGCACATATGATGTTTGAGAAGGTTATTTTGTTAGTATCCATCCATCTGTCCATTATCCAAACCGGTTATCCTGCTCTCAGGGTCGTGGGGATGCTGGAGCCTATCCCAGCAGTCACTGGGCAACAGGCGAAGAGACACCCTGGACCGGCCGCCAGGCCATCACAGGCAGGGCCATTTTGTTAGTATATAACTGCTATATATTGTGGAGTTAGAAAACAACGAGACAGGAGACGTGAGAGTAGACGTAGTCGAGGTAGTTTACTAGCTCCAACTTAGCATGTCATACATTTAGACAACGATACTGAACTCTGAACCGGAAGCGGAAGTGCATTATCTGACCCCTCGCCTCTTCCCTTAAAGGTACACCGTCCTCTTAGGTGAATGTCTCCCGTTATATAGATGTGGGTCACCACACAGGCCCCCTCAGAATTCACCTACACAAAACAATGCAAAACAGCAAAAGTGCAAGTCATGAACATAAAAATAGACTCTACAACAGAACAGTCAATGACATAGTGCAAAGTCACGGGGAAAACAGGTGACGAGTCGGGGGGTGGACCCTGCGGCCATAACGGCTGCGCTTCACAGGAGGGGAAACAGATGGGGCCGAAACCCGGGCCATAGGCGGGGCCGAAGCAGGAACAGAGGCAGGTGTCGGGGCCGACCTAGGAGGGCGCCCCCGCCGCGGGGGTAGGGCCAATTGCATTGGCTCCCCAATGTCCATGAGACGGTCTATAGCGACCCGCTCTGGCCTGCCCCCATGTCCACCACAAAGTTCTTATCCCCCGCCTCCAGGGCGCGGAAGAGCCCGTCGTATGGGGGCTGCAGCGGGGACCGATGGCTGTCGTGCCTAATGAAGACGTACCTCGCCGATGGCAGATCCTTGGGGACGTAGGACCAGGGGAGGCAGTGTTGAGACATCGGAACGGGAGCGAAGGCACCGGCAGCGCTCCGGGACGCACTGAGGTGAGAGGCGGCCGACTAGGGAGCCTTAGCATCCGGAAGAAACTCCCCTGGAACCCGCAGGGGCTGGCCATACACCAGCTCAGCGGAGGAGGTCTGGAGGTCTTCCTTCGGGGCCGAACGTAGGCCGAGCATGACCCACGGGAGCCGGTCCATCCAGTCGCAGCCAGTGAGGCTTGCCCGCAGAGCGGCTTTCATGTCCCGATGGAACCGCTCACAAAGTCCGTTGCTCTGCGGGTTGTACGCCGTAGTGCGGTGGATCTTCACCCCCAGGTGCTCAGCGACCGCCGTCCAGAGCTCCGAGGTAAACTGGGAGCCCCGGTCGCTTGTGATGTCACCCGGCGTGCCGAAACGGGCCACCCAGCAGCCGATGAACGCCCGTGCTACCCCTGCTGCCGTCGTGGAGGACAAGGGAATAGCCTCTGGCCACCTGGTGGCCCTGTCCACAATAGTGAGGAGGAACGTATAACCACGGGAGGGGGGCAGGGGACCCACCAGGTCAACACTGACGTGGTCAAACCGCCTCTCGGGAACCACAAACGGCGCCAAAGGGGCCTTGGTATGGCGGTGCACCTTGGCGCGTTGGCACGCCACACACGAGCCGGCCCAGGCTTTAACATCCTTACGGAGCCCAGGCCAAACGAACTTGACGCTCACCAGCTTGGTCGAGGCCGTCACTCCCGGGTGGGAAAGGCCGTGTACGGTGTCGAAAACTCGGCGCCGCCAGGAAGTAGGCACCAGGGGGCGCGGTTGACCGGTGGAGATGTCACAGAGGAGGGTGGTGTTGGCCGCGTCGAACGTCACGTCCTCCAGCCGTAGCGCCGTAGGGGTCGACCGGTAGTCTTGAACGGTCGCGTCCTTGGCTTGGTCCGCTGCCATAGCGGCGTAGTCGAGTCCCAAGTGAACGGCGTTAATAACCGCCCGTGAAAGGCAGTCGGCGACGAAGTTATCCTTGCCCAACACGTGTTGTATGTCCGTGGTAAACTCGGAAACCGCCGCGAGATGGCGCTGCTGACGCCCAGACCACGGTTCTGAGGTTTTGGCCATACAGAACGTCAGCGGTTTGTGGTCCACGAAAGCAGTGAACTGTCGGCCCTCCAATAGGAACCTAAAGTGTCTGGTTGCGAGGAAGAGACCCAGTAGTTCCCTATCAAAGGTGCTGTATTTGCGGTCGCTCTCACGGAGTTGTTTACTGAAGAACGCCAACGGCTGCCAGCCCCCCCCCCCCCCCCACCCACTGATCACACACGGCCCCCACGGCGTAGTCGGAGGCATCCGTTGTAAGGGCTATGGGGGCGGCAGGCGATGGGTGAGCTAGCAGCGCAGCGTTGGCCAGCGCGGTCTTGGCGGCCACAAAAGCCTCGTCCATCCCCGAAGACCAGTCCAGCTCGTCCTTAGACTTCTTACCCCGCAGGGCCTCATACAGGGCACGCATGATGTGGGCGGCACGGGGCAGGAAACGGTTATAAAATTTCACCATGCCCAGGAATTCCTTCAGCGACTGTGCAGTGCGGGGGCGGGGAACATGGTGACAGCCACAACCCTGGCAGGGAGGGGAACGGCCCCCTGTGGAGTGATGTGGTGCCCAAGGAAGGTGATGGACGACTCCCCGAACTGACACTTAGCTGGGTTGATGATGAGGCCGTGTTCGCTGAGCCTGTCGAACAGCTGTCTGAGGTGCGTCATGTGTTCCTCCGCCGACGCGCTGGCCACGAGGATGTCGTCTAAGTACACAAACAAAAATGGCATGTCACGGAGCACAGAATCCATAAGGCGCTGAAACGTCTGCGCCGCCCCTTTAAGGCCGAAAGGCATACGTAAGAACTCAAAGAGCCCAAAGGGTGTGATGACAGCCGTTTTTGGGACATCCAGTGGGTGGACCGGCACTTGGTGATACCCCCGCACTAAGTCGATTTTGGAATAGATGGCAGCGCCCGCCAGGTGGGTAGAGAAATCTTGTATGTGCGGTATGGGGTACCGGTCGGGGGTCGTGGCATTGTTTAAGCGACGGTAGTCCCCGCACGGGCGCCAACCCCCGTCGGCCTTAGTAACCATGTGAAGAAGGGAAGCCCACGGGCTGTCAGAACGGCGGACAATGCTGAGGCGCTCCATAGTCGAAAATTCCTCCCTGGCTATTGCGAGCTTGGCCGAGTTGAGGCGTCGGGCCCGGGCGTAAACTAGGGGGCCCACTGTGGTGATATGATGTTCCACGCCGTGCTTGGCCACCGCCGAGGAGAAGGTGGCTGTGGTGAGCTCGGGGAAATTTGCGAGCAGGCGTTGGTATGGATCCCCGGTGGAGAGTGTGTTAGCGAGGCACAGCGCTCCAGCCCCCCCCCCCCCCAAGCGTGCAGGGGTATGACGCAAAAGAGACGGCATCAATCACGCGACAGTGAGAAGGTGGCTGTGGTGAGCTCGGGGAAATTTGCGAGCAGGCGTTGGTATGGATCCCCGGTGGAGAGTGTGTTAGCGAGGCACAGCGCTCCAGCCCCCCCCCCCCCAAGCGTGCAGGGGTATGACGCAAAAGAGACGGCATCAATCACGCGACAGTTTTTAACATCCACCAGCAGGTTGAAAGCACAGAGGAAATCCGCACCTAGGAGCGGGGTGGATACAGCAGCCATCACAAAGTCCCAGCCGAAACGTCGGCCGCCAAAACACACGTCCACATGTCTGATACCGTACGTCCGAATGGACGTGCCGTTGGCGGCGTCCATCGGGGGGCCGTGACTGTCGGTCATCGTGTCCACAGCTTGTGCTGGTAGTATGCTGCGTTGAGCGCCAGAGTCAACCAGCAGCCGCCGGCCCGACAAGGAGTCTCTGATGAACAACAGCTTGCAGTCACGGCCGGCGCCCATAGCCGTTAACGAGCGCCGGCCTTGGCGTTTCCCTGAACCCTGTAACTGCAGGGTTTGCGACACTGTTTTGGTTTTGCCCCAAACCTGGCATGGTAATAACAGAGCCCGTCGTCAGGTTGGCGGCGGGCTGTCACCGCAGCCGCGGTGTCCATATAGTCGTACACAGGTGGTGGTGGGGCGGTCTTGTGGGGTAGCAGGGCATGCACAAACTGTTGCCGGTTGGCCAGGAAAACCCTGTCTGCTTCAGCAGCCAGAGAACGGTAGTCCTTGGAGGCGGCGAGAGGAGAACTGGCCAGTGCTGTGCGTACAGTTGCGGGGAGCTGCCTCAGAAAAATGTGTGTGAAAAGAAAGGCCGGATCAGCCGATCCCAGCACAGACAGCATTTTTTCCATTAACTCAGACGGTTTGCCGTCGCCGAGGCCATTCAGGGACAGTAAACGGTCTGCCTTCTACAGCTCCGACAGTTCAAATAGTTTCAGGAGGAATGTCTTTATAGCATCGTACTTGCCAGCAGCTGGCGGAGCTTCCAACAGTGTCATTGCTCGCGCCGTTGTCGATGCGTCTAACGCCGCCACTACCTGGAAGTACTGCGTTGCATCCTTCGTTATCCCTCTCAGCTGGAACTGGGCTCCCACATGTTGAAACCACGGCCGTGGATTATGCTGCCAAAAGTCGGGTAGCTTCACAGTAGCGGCGTAAATGCTAGCGTTAGCAATAGCCATGTTGTTAGCACCGGCGTCGGGAACGGGTACCGCGGTAGCATTATTCCCGGCGTCTTCGTTGTCAGACATACTCGTATTAGTAGTTCGATCACGTCGGGGTCACCAATGTGGAGTTGGAAAACAACGAGACAGGAGACGTGAGAGTAGACGTAGTCGAGGTAGTTTACTAGCTCCAACTTAGCATGTCATACATTTAGACAACGATACTGAACTCTGAACCGGAAGCGGAAGTGCATTATCTGACCCCTCGCCTCTTCCCTTAAAGGTACACCGTCCTCGTAGGTGAATGTCTCCCGTTATATAGATATGGGTCACCACAATATCTTATTTAACTGTGGGAAACAGGGATTGAAGTAGAAGTCCTTAACAGTAAAGTTAGCAAACCAATTTAGTCTACTGTCCACAACCATTGGCAGCACAATTTTATACAATAGAGCTGAAATGTAATAATTAACAGAAGAGCATTCTTTTTTTTCTTTATTTTTTTACCCCTTTTGCTCCCCCAATTGTATCCGGCCAATTACCCCACTTAGCGCATCGGAGGATCACGCTATTTCCCCCCAGTCCCCCCCCCCCGCACAGGCACCCCGACCAACCAGAGGAAGCGCTAGTGCAGCGACAAGGACTCATACCCACATCCGGCTTCCCACCTGCAGACATGGCCAATTGTGTCTGTGGGGACGCCCGACCAAGCCAAAGGTAACATGGGGATTCGAACCGGCGATGGAGTAGACCACTACGCTACTCAGATGCTCCAACACAAGAGCATTCTTGTCTCACATCTAGCTACACAACCAAAAACAAAATTTCCAACCATTTCAAAACAGCATTGTGTGTCAGGTATATGTGAAATAAGTTACAAAGTAATTCATTTGTGTATGGAGGTGCAGACATATATTAATAATAATCATGAAGGAGGTACAGCAAGATTTGGCAGATCAATTACTCTGCTATAACCTAACCCAGTACCACATTGAAGTAGACCAAGCTGTCACTTGGTGCTCAAACAACAATCTTCTGCTTAATACAGCCAAAACCCAAGAACTCATTATTGACTTCCGATGCATGCTGAATCTTAAAACACCCACACAAATGAACGGAGGCCCCATCACCACCACCAACTCTTTTAAATTCCTTGGAACATATACATCAGCAATAACCTGAAGTGGAAAATTAGCACTGAACACATCATTGCAAAAGCTCAACAACGACTTTACTTTCTTAGGCAGCTTAAAAAATACAGGATCAAACATCAACTGCTCGTTCTGTTTTACTCAGCCATTATTGAATCCATCATAGCATCTTCTACTACAGTATGGTACGGCGGCACAGACAGTCACACGGAAAAAACTGCAGCGGATTGTCAACAAGGCATTCAAAATCATAGGCAACCCACTTCCCTTTTTGAATCTCTACATACTAACCCGACTGTAAAGCTAACAAAGATCACCTCCGACCCCTCACATCCTGGTCATCACCTCTTCCAGCTCCTTCCCTCAGGGAGGCGCTACAGGTAACTGTCAACTAAGACCAAACGCTTCGCAAACGGTTTTTTTCCCCTAGCCATAAGGACTCTGAATTCCTCCCTATAGTCCCCTCCTCACACACCAATGGCCTAAATACCACCATTCACCTGTTATGCCTGATATGTTTATTTCTGTTATTGTGTAACTGTATTGTTCGTAATATGTGGAGTGTCTGTTGTTGTCCATGTATGTATTGTGCTGCAGAGTGTAAAGTGTACCAAAAACAAATTCCACCGGCCTTGGTTGTGTGGCTAATAAAATGATCTATCTATCTATCTATCTATCTATCTATCTATCTATCTATCTATCTATCTATCTATCTATCTATCTATCTATCTATCTATCTATCTATCTATCTATCTATCTATCTATCTATCTATCTATCTATCTATCTATCTATCTACCTACCTCTTTCTGCACAGTGCAGGGTCTATGAAGTTAACTTTTAAGTATATTGTGAAATCTCTCTTCAGGACATGCCTTGCGACATGAGTCCATACAACAAGCTCCACTCTGCTTATTGAACGATATGTTGCAGCTCTATTAAACATACCTGTTTCTTCATCTCTATCTTTTTCTTCTAGCAGCTCATGAATCAAATTTTTATTAACAATTTCCTACTCAACAGAACACTCAAAGTGCTTCACCATTTATGGCTCACATTCACCCATTCATACTACACAATTATGCATATCAATGGCGGAGGCTGTAAAGCAAGGTGCCAACCTGCTCATCAGGAGGAGTTAGAAGTCCAGTGACTTGCTCAAGTACACTTCACCTTGAGATGAGGAGAAGTGTGGGATCAAACCAGCAACCTTCCATTTGCTGAATGAAGGCTCCTGAGCCACTGCTGCCCCCCAGCCACTAGTCAAATACTTTTTTGATCTGAGCACTGCACATTACAATGACTCAAACCCAGAACTTTCAACAGACTTTATGGGATATCATTCAGCAGTTAAAAACTGACTTGACCTATCTATCTAAAATTGGGATGTATCCACACTTATCTGGGTGCCCTCCAATGTTCACTTTAAGAGATTAGGTCTCTGAACATAAGCGACACATTAGTTCAAGCTAGGAAACATTCTAAAAATAGGGAAGTTCTACCTGAGGATGAAAATTGCAAAAACAGAGGCAAGTCCTCAAATCTTCATTGTGTGAGAGTCACTGAGACAACTGAGGGCTGAAATAGCCTTGAGTTTATGAATCAACGTATTCCACAAATTCTTGACCCCAGGGCGGGTCAAGGGCACAATGGAGGAACTACATCTCCCAGATGGCTTGGGAATCCCTCAAGAGGAGCTGGAGAAAGTTGTTGGGTAAATAGATGTCTTGGTTCCTCTGCCTGCCTGGCTGCTACTGCAACCCCGACCTGATAGGCAGGAAGAAAATGGATGGATGGATGGACGGATGATGGATGGATTGATGGACAGGAATCTTTCTTATAATTTATCGCGATATTCTATAAACCATAATTTATCACCTACACTTAAATCTGGATTTAGAGACACTCACTCTGTGACTACTGCTCTTATGAAATTTTCCAGTGATGTATGTTCTTTCTCTGACATTGGCAATATTTATTGATCAAACTAAATTTCATGCTATTGGTCTCTCCAAAGAGGCAGAGGCAAACACCTCTTCAACAAAAAAGCAAGTTGTTTTACAAGGAAATCAGTCTAAAGGAGTATATCCTATCAATAAAGTTCAGAATGCACACAGTTTTCCTGATATATTTTGAAAAAAAAAATCTCTTGATCAAGCTGTTCTAAAATCTTTGGTTGCAAATCAGACTTTCTACTCAATCTGAATTCTGAAGATATAAAGGGAAATAGCAGCTTTTGACACAATGCAATATTGGAATGGGGCTTTACTTTATATTGAAGCCATTTCTCACAAAATGTAGATATAAGCAGATTCCAGTCTTGACCTTGAAAAATCCACCATTGCTTTTGTGATCCTCAAAATGGTCAAGCAAACATGTCAAATTTCTTTTTCTTTGGATTCCCCCCAATTGTACTTGGCCAATTACCCCACTCTTCCGAGCCATCCCCGGTCGTTGCTCCACCCCTTCTACCGACCTGGGAAAGGCTGCAGACTACTACATGCCTCCTTCGATAAATGTGGAGTCACCAGCCGCTTCTTTTCACCTGACAGTGAGGAGTTTTGTCAGGGGGATGTAGTGCACACCGACCAACCAGAGGAGGCGCTAGTGCAGCGACTAGGACACATACCCACATCCAGCTTCCCACCCACTAGTGTCTGTAGGGATGCCCAACTAAGCCGGAGGTAACATGGGGGGCTTGAACTGGTGATCCCCGTGTTGGTAGGCAACAGAATAGATCGCCATACCACCCGAACGCCCCTACCAAAATTTTAAAAGAAAGCATCTTTCCTTTATACTAATCGTAAACTCTGTTTCATACTACATTGATTATGTTTTGTACCTTATACTTATTAGAGAAATCTGAAGCGGATCAGGGAGGATGTTGTGTAATGCTAGTACTTTGCCCACATCCCACAATGTGTCTGAAGTAAGAGCATCATCTATAGACTAAAGCTTCCCGTTTTCAAACTTTTAAATAAAAATTTAAAATATACAAGAGGAATGTGTATGTGGTGTACATAACCCATTCAACCAAAATTATATTGAGGTTTCATGACATGATTTTTAAAGAAAATGACATTTGAATTATCACACTACATATCCAGCAGTTAGATAAATAAGAAACCCATTTTTTAAGGAGCACAGATTCAGTATTTTTTTTTCATGTTTTTAGTTAGTAGCTTTGTCCATGGTTCAGTTAATAGTAGTAATCAGTAGCAAAACATACAAAAGGGGGAAGGGAACTTTGATGGTATGATTTATTGTACAATTAAAATGACCATGACTCAGTGTTTGAGGTATATACAAACAGCACAGTAACAATTGGTGGATGATTCAGGCAGACAGCAACAAACACACAGGAATACAGCATGTGTCTCATTCTTATTCCATCTCATATACGTGGACAAGTTGGACTTTCAACTGTTTACTCAGGTAAACATCTGAGGCGAACGCTGTTTATTCTTGATATGACATGTAAATCCTACAGGGGATAACTGGAGTTGAGTGAGAAGCAGGGAAGGAAGAGAGAAGGTTGGGAAAGAAACAATGAGTGAGAGAAGAGCACAGACACAGTAAGAGAGATAAAGAAAAGCTGCCATGTTCCTTCTGACTGTTTTTAATAAAATCTCTCTTCCTCTGGGATTCCTGACAGCATAAGAAGTCACTTTTCCCTGCTTTTTATTTAGTTAAAATTTTCTTTCTTTTAAAACTGACTATTTTAGTCATGAATAATAATTATTACCACTATGTTTACTTTACCACATAAATACTAGAAGATATTGGTGCATTAGTGCATTGAAATATTTTTGTGTCCTCATAAACAATAAATTCAACACATTTAATGAGAGCACAAAAAAAATTAGCAAGGATATTTACTGTGTTTGTGCGATTTTTGCACATTTAGAGTTTGAAATGCCCGTTCCTCAATCAAAATTTGCTTCAACTCTGATATCAATATTAAATAGAGTGCATTAGTATTTGATTGACAGCAATTTTTAGGTCATAGCACAGAATTTTTATTGCATTTAAGGCTTGTCCTTTGCTGGTCCATCCCAGAATATCAGCCTTCTTTTTAAGCCATTCCCCAGTCTTGCTGGCTGCTCTATGCCATTTTTCTGTCACAACATGGACGTTTACTCTAAACATACTATCTCTTGCTAACTGAAATAAGTTTTCCTCTTGGATTTGCCTGCTGGCTCCAGCCAAAGTTCTCCTGTCCTTCCTGCTGAAAAACAACCCCATGATCCTGTTGCAGTTGACTGTATGGGTGATGTTACCTGTCTGTTGAGCTGTGTTTGGTTTGTTTCAAACATCGTGCTTTGCTTTCAGGCCAAAAAGTTCAATTTAAGTCTCATCACATTACAAAATCATCTTTGATAAGGCCTCGGATTTTCTCACAAGTCTTCTGGCAAACTCGAGAAGTGACTTAATATTATCTTTCCTCAGAAGTGGCTTGCTTCTTACCACTCCCCCAGAGGCCAATTAATTGAAGTGCTAAAGTGATTGTTGATCTCTGAACAGTTGCTCTTATTCCAGCCCATGAGCTGTGCAATGCAGCAAGAGTTGTACTGTACCCAGTCTCCTGGCTGCCGTTATGTACAACTTCGCCATTGGCTGGCTGTGTAGATTGGTAGGAGGGACAGATCTTGGTCCATTGAATCATATTTGGACACAATGTACATTATGGGGGACATAGGAAGCACTTATAGGATTACTTCTAAAAATTCAGGAATTTCCTGTCCATTTCTGACCTGGGGAGGGCTACTCATGCCTCGACTATTGTAAATCACCGTATTTTGGAATTTGTCAAGCAGGTCTCAATCTCGACTTGCTCCACAGTAGAACCAGATGGATGGATCAAATTGCTCCCTGTGCTGGCAACACCACGCTGGCTCCCAGTATGATATATATAAATCGTTTTAAAGTCAAAACTTTTTTTTAAGCATTACATGGTCTTACTCCATGTATCTCCTCTCTCCAAATTATCCTGTGAGTTCCTTCAGACCTGCCAGTCAGGCAATCCTGAGGTTCAGGGTGATAGAGCTTTTGCTATGGCAGCTCCAAGGCTGTGGAAAAGCCTCCTACGTACATGAGATCATCAGATAAACTGAATCATTCCACATTTTTAAAACTCGCTTATAACACATTTTTATTTGTGCTATTACCATGTGCTCTCTCTCCCTCTCTCTCTCTCGCTCTCTCTCCTCGTTTTGTGCTTAAAATGTGCCATTAGTAAAATGTTACTCCAGACTCGTGACCATCATGAGCGACCAGTAGGAATTTCAACAACACCGTCAACTGTTCCCATGAGCAATGGACGCGTGCAAATTACAAGACTAACGCTAATAATGTCTCACAATTGTGCAAGCTACCTAACACATGAAGGGCAATCATTTTGTAAAACACTGCAATTTATATCTACGCATGCTATAACTTATGACATATCGCTATATATTTAATGATAATGCTCCTTACCTGTCCAACAGCAGCATGGCCAACTTGACATCAGTTTTTATGCTTTCAAAGCTGCAGTTTTCGTCGCCTCTCAAAAGCTAATTTTTCTTCTACTTTTGGAACAGTATGTATCATGTAATGGCAAGTCTTTTTGGATTTTTTTTGAGTTGTGTTGCTGGTTCCTCCATAAAAAAAAAAAAAACCTCACAGATAAATGTGTGGGGACCTGTAGTTTTGTGGAAGGACATTAGGGCTCTCTCTACTGGTTTGCTTACCAAAATAAAAATTAGGGATTAAAATGCAGGATTTGCAAGCTTGAGTTTTCAGGACTAAGCAAAGCTATTGTTTTGCAATTGGTAGAGGTGTACAACTCTCTCCATCACCCAATACACGATGGTCATTACTTATTGTGATAAAGTCAAAATTTTACTGATAACACATTTAAAGTACTAGATGATTAAAGTTAACTTGCTTTTTTTTTTTTTTTTTTTTACTAATTTTATTAATCCCCGTGGGGCAATTCTTTCTCTGCATTTAACCCATCCTAGCTGTGTAGCTAGGAGCAGTGGGCAGCCGCTGTGTAGCACCTGGGCCCAACTCCAGTTCTTTTTTCCATTGCCTTGGTCAGGGGCACAGACAGGAGCATTAAACCTAACATGCATGTCTTTTTGATGGTGGGGGAACCCGGAGCACCCAGAGGAAACCCACGCAAACACGGAGAGAACATGGAAACTCCACACAGAGGATGACCTGGGATGACCCCCAAGGTTGGACAACCCCGGGGGAATGAATACAGGACCTTCTTGCTGTGACGCAACAGCACTAACCACTGGGCCACTGTGCCGCTTTTTCTTTTCTTTCTTATTTGAATGGGATGGTTCAAAATTTTTCCAGTCAATACAACTTTCTCTAGCTTTTCGTCTATTAAAAAACTTCTTCCCAAAGATTCATGGGCTGTCCCCTGGTCTTCATTACAGCAGGACTGTTCTGATCTGTTGTTTTAGTTGGGAGACCTCCCAACGTTGGATATTTATTTTGCAGTCATGCTATGAACACAGGTGGAGTCAAAATCGACATAGGTGGACCTCGTAAATTATCAAGTGTGATCCCTCAAGAAAATTAAATACATCAAAAAGGCATGCATGTTAGAGTTAATACTCCTTTCTGTGCCCCTGACTGAGGCAAAGGAAAGAAGAACTGAAGTTGGTCCCCAGGCGCTGCACGGCAGCTGCCCACAGCTTCCAGTGTGTGTGTTGGGATGGGTTAAATGCAGAGGATAAATTTCCCATTGGATTAATAAAGTACATCATCATAACATCATCATCATCAGGCCCAATTTAAGGTCTTTAAACAAAGGGGGCTAACAAGTTTTTTTTTAATTCTGAAGACATCTAAATTTCATTCATTTTGACATTGCAAATAATTACCGCTATAGGAGTAGAAAGAAATCCCATTGGGTATGATTTAATGTGACATAACACAGCAAAATAGAAATATTATTTTTTTTCTGTTTTGGACTCTAAGTCAAATTGATCCTTGAATCATTGTTGGTTGCTTTTGATTTTCCCTTTTGACTCACCACATAAATAATGACTTTTCCCTTCATATTGTCCAGCCCCTGAGTTTGGCCATTAGGACATTTAATATTCCATCGGGACAACAGAATAGATCTTGATTCCACAGAGACAACGGAGTCTGTTGTCAAAGCATGCAATAATTGCCAGATGTGGCACGAAACCTTTATCTTTGTCAAAGGATAGTTGTTGAAAGTGTTGAGTGACCAAGCATAAATTTAGCCAGAACCTATTCAGTGCAGGGTTATTTATAGCATATGCTAAGATTTAATATTGACCATGAAGCTGTAGTGATGCTCATTAATCTTTGTATGGGAGCTATAGCTTAACTGCTTGAATAGATGGAGCCATGTATCCAAATGTGACTACAAATTTCTATCCATCCTCAAAATATAATATAGACAAATACCATTTGCATTTATATTATCTGACAATTAATTTGGCCATTACCAACATTTATAATCTTCAGCACTCAGTTTTCTTTTTACGCTCGCATTGAGGTGAATGAAATGTTCATTTTCAATCAGCTGCACAAACAAAACAAAGGGACTAGAAAACTTGCTGCTCTCCTTCCTATCCATCTGTCAACATATTGGCTGAATTGAGGTGCAAAATTCAAGTATTCTTCTCTAATTTAGGATTTTTGGCTGAATGATACTTGAGAAGTAGTGGCTTGGAAACTGATTCCCAGGTAGTTGGTTTTTCAGGTTATAATAATAATAATAATAATAATGGATTACATTTACGTAGCGCTTTATTTAGACACCCAAAGCACTTCACATTGAAGGGGGAAACTCACCTCAACCACCAATGTGCTACTCAATGTGTATTGTGTAGCTCCCACCAGGGTGATGCACGGCAGCCATTTCGTGTCAGAACGCTCACCACGCATCAGCTTGAGGTGGAGAGGGAGGGATCCTTGAGCCAATTAGATGGAGGGATGAGTAGGTGGCCAGATGGAGAGAGCCAGGTTGGGAATTTTGCCAGGAAAGCAAGGGACCCTCTACTCTTTGTGATAGGTGTCATGGGATCTTTAATGACCACAGTGAGGACCTCAGTTTAACATCTCATCAGAAGGATGGCATCTCCTACAGCACAGTGTCCCCATCACCATGACTTGATATTTGTTGTTTTTATTAGGACCAGCCAGAAGACTGCCCCCTACTGGCCCACCAACACCACTTCCGGTAGCGACTCATTTTCCCCGGAGGTCTCCCATCCAAGTACTAGCCAAGCCCATGGCTGCTTAGCTTCTGTTACTTGGTAGAGCCAGAGCACATTTTGGTATGGCTGCCTGCCAAGGTTGATATTGGTAGAGCTATATTTAAGATGCCTTACATTGGTTGTGGACTATGCTGGTGTTTTACATTGTCTTGCACAGCTCCTGATTTTTAGCCAGAAATAATAACCAGGTATTAACAGCTTTATGGGCATTTTTTTTACAATGTCTTCACTGAAATTATGGTCTGATGAAATACTGCTGAGAAATATTGTATTGCACCCTTCACCAGTAAGTGTATCGTCAATAAAATTTGCATACAAAGGATTGGTATGAGTATCTGGTGGAGTATTGAAAAATAAGTTTACCGCTACAAAGACTACTGTGCTACAGAATTTTTTAAACATCTAACTGTTGATACAGTCATAGACTCCCTGCAATCTACATCGTTGTTTCAGGCTTGTCTACTTCACCATATCCTGTTTACTTCTTGTCTCTCCATGATCCTTTCTTTCCTCAATTCACTTCTTCACTCTCTATCTTCTCTCCTCTCTATCACAGTTTCTTTCTCTCCACCTTTTATCCTTTCTCTCATGGTATGAAATCTTTATTGGATGCTAGTTGCCCTTGAGGGAAACACTTTAAATGTCTCCGCAATTATATTTCTAATAACAGCCTTACACTCACACATATACAGCCTGGGGTTGACAGTGGCATAGAGGAAGTTGAAGTTACTCTGTCAGTCACCAAGGCTATTAATCTCTGTCACCTGAAGCTCTCCGCAAGTATGCGTATGTGTTCTGAATTGGACTATCAGTAACAACTTCAGGTAGTCAACAGCAATGTTTTAGTCAGCATGTCATCTGGCATCCAAATTCAAGAGAGATAAAAGGACAGAAGAGGGAGGGTGCATGTTTGAGAAGGTATGTGTTATTGTCCGTTATCCACAATGCTTCAAAATGAAAAATACACATAGTTTTAGACCTGTGCTGATGATAACTAGAGGCACTGCACTTGAAGAACCTTGTCAACTAGCACAGAATGCACCAAAATCAAGGTGATCTTACCATGTTTGTTTTGCCACAATGTTCATCTAAATAAGCCCTCTCATCATGTCAGGGTTCACTTCCTGTTCATTACAGTATATGGTGGAGTATGTCGGGACCATGGGGCATCATAATGACATCCTGACATAAAGATTTGGAAAGATTAGAGATTAATAGGTGACTTATCTTTAAAGAACCTGTCACAAGGGCCTGAAATTTCTTTCTCTGTGCATGGGATACACAAATAAAGCTGCCGACTCCTAAGAGAGTTGAGGAAAAATCTATGCATAGTTGCAAATTGGTTTTCAACCAAAATTCCCAATGTTTTTTTTACAAGTCTTAACATAATGCCTTCTTTACAACTCTCTATCTCTCTCCCCTCATTCCCATATCCTTCTTTCCATCTGTGTGCTTCAGTACTTCTTTTGATATGTTTTTCTCTTTCAGCTTTCTCAAATATTCTTTGTCCCCTTCTCCCCGTTTCTCTCTCGTTCTGTGTCTGTCTCTTACTTCATCTCCCCTTTTCTCACAGTGCACCATTTACGTTTTTTCTCTTAGATGAAGTTATCATTACAGCCGATCCATTTCGTTTTCTTTCAATGACCTTCTGTCTCTTTTTTCCTCTTTCCACTCCCCAGTTTCTCAGTGTTTGATGTGGAAAACGAAAATACAGAAAGAGATCGCACCCTGCTGCGAGGGATTCCAAATGTCTGGGTCACTCTCACACCCAGAGCTGCTGTGACTGTGTATACTACAGGAGTGTTTGTGCCAGCGACAGTGGCGAAGAAGGGAATTGCAGAACGGGAATTGAATTATTTTTGTCAAATCCTGAAATAGGGTATGTGAACCCTTTAAGACATTTTTTCAATATATATACCGACATAGTTGCCGCAGTTTATATAGGAGCTTTTTTGGGTAAATTGAAAGATTTCATCTCTCACTGAAATTTTTATTATTATACATTTTTAAAAATCAAATGAAAATATATCCTGAAATATGAAAAAATTCAATGTGGGCATCAGTAAATGATATACCATTTAAGCCAGTATACTATGTGGCGAACAAGCACAAGAAATTACTCATAATAGCTGCAAAATATCTTCTTCTGAGAAGCTGCTAAACACCAAAGTTTTTTGTGCCTTCGTCTGTGGTCATTACATAGCGCTTGCTCTTCGACAAGCCCAACTGATATTGGCAAATCTGACTGGCTTGCGACAAGCAATGATGCTTAAGGAGTAACTAAACCCTAGACCATTTTAGTGAGTTAACTGACATTTACAGGATAAAAATCATGTAGTTTAAAAACAAGCTGGGCTGGTCTTGGTACTCTGTGATGTTAGCATAGCAGGTGCACAGCTAACAGCCAATAAAACACAGCTCCAACTAATAAAATGAATAATTGGGCCATCTGATTTAGTAGGTGTGCCAGCACACCTATCGTTATTGACAGACAGACAGACAGAACTAACAATTTTCAATGTTGGTTCTTTGGCACATCTACAACCAAGAGCCATTATTATTAATGTTATTAGCTGCAGCTGTGTTTATCCTGCTATGCTAACACCACAGACTACCAAGATCTGGCATGCTATTAACCTTAACATGGTTTTTAAACTGTAGATATCAGCAAACTCACTAAAATGGTATAGGGTTTAGTTACTATTTAAAGTGATTTTGTGTAATATTTTATTCATTTGTTAAGGTCTGGAGTATGTACAGGACAAACTGAGACCTTAATTCCACTGCTATCACCTCAGCTGGTCTGGTGTGACAAGCACAGGCAGCGCTGTTGCAACGAATGAGACATGATCCTTTATTCACACAAGGGAAACAATGCTCCCTCTGTGAGGCATGATAAAAATGAACGTGGAATTTTGGGTGTTTTTTTTCTTCCTTTTTGTTGGTGGCAGAGGTTACAGCAAAATACATGTTGTCCATTGCTGACAAAAAAAACCCATCCAAATTCCTGCTTTCATTTTTATAATGCCTCCAACAAGCGTCATTTCCTGTGTGCAAAGAAATTATCACATCTCATTCCCAAAATTCATTAAAAATATTATACAATGTTGTGACTAGTAAAAAAAAAGCATAAAATGTTGATATCTTTTTAAGTGCAACTTTGTTCTTAAAAAGGTTATGTTGTTATCCAAAGGGGCTGAAATGACACACAAAATCCATCAAAAAAGTCAGAGGAAACAATATGTCTCAAATTACGCATCATCTTTCACTGCACTGACTTCAACCTTGAGTTGAGTTCGCTTTGGTGACATCCAGAATGGCTCACATATTATTTTGGTGCCACCTGATGAGCCTCACTTCTAAGTCACTCACAAACTATTTTGTCTCAAGCTGTACCAATTGTTTCTGTCTGAGTACATATAAAAATATATGTTGTTGTAAGATGTTAAAGTTTTTGTGTTTTTTTTTTAACTAACATAATCATCATTGGTAAGAAAATTGACAAACTATTTTTTCTGCACCTGCACCACTATTCTCTCTTAGCATCTCCCTTGTATTCTATCACTTGGTTAGTAGTTTTCATGCAGTTTCATTCGAGATAGGACTTCACTGAAACACCATCAACAGGGCGCACTATGATGTGCTCTATCACCTTTAATATGTTCAAACAAATCAATCTTTTGATAAAAGATTGTCTTCAGTTCCATGTTCACACCATCATTTCATAAGTGCGCCACAGTAAAAAGGTCCAATTGTGGGTCTGCCATCACCACTTTCCCAAGATGAGGCAAAAGATTTAATTTGATTTTGATTCTGATATCTTTTAGCTCCAATAAGCTACTCCAAGAGTCCACAACCCCCTTGCATGGTTTTGACAGAGCTCACAAAAGGGGACACTCTTCCTCCGTCCATTAAGCAACCTCCAATTTTTATGCCATCAGTCCAATTCTACCAAGCAGAATCGGAAAAAATCCTCCCTTTGGAGGATGAGCTCAAGTTGTGTCGAATCAGGGATCGCTCAGTAGCTGTC